>NC_044396.1:3333333-3636363 GCF_006542625.1 Nomascus leucogenys
AGGTGGGTTTAGAAAATGTTAAGTATGTAGAATCCTGAAGGAGGTTACAATAGATAAAATAAAGGCTTTATTTTATCTATTGATAAGGCTTTAAAAATTCTTAAGAAGGACTAACACTGAATACAAATGTCTGCATAATTAGAAAGTCAATCAGGCATAAGATATTAAGATGGTTCATCTTCTGGCATAACATTCTAGAAGAAGAAATACATTCAGTGACTTACAGGGAACATAAATACTGCTTTGTTAAATTTTAATTACCTTATTCTAGAATTTATTTTTTATGATGTGCACATCAGTTGGTCTCTTGAAATGATCACAAATTTGTTTATGGTGAAACATTGTTCTCTCTGCCTTCTGCTTCGGGAAACTAAAATGTTTTGCATTGGTAACCAAATATAGCCTA
The DNA here is from genome assembly GCF_006542625.1 of Nomascus leucogenys. Taxonomy (NCBI): domain Eukaryota; kingdom Metazoa; phylum Chordata; class Mammalia; order Primates; family Hylobatidae; genus Nomascus; species Nomascus leucogenys. The sequence goes on from NC_044396.1 coordinate 3,333,740, forward strand.
CGAAAGTTTTCCAAGGAGTCTTAAATATTTCTAAATTTTATTTATTTTTTGCAGAATGACCATATTTCATATTTCAAGTAAAAGTTATTCTTTCCCAGATTTTATCTATTTTTCTAACTTGCATATGGCATGATTTCAATGTTAAAGAATTTCTGATTTTACATGAGAAAATGATGATTATATTTAAAATTCTGCACAAAATTATTAATGGATGATAAGCTTCAATGATCTCCCCTGAAAATACAGACTTACTGAAACATAATTCATGATGGCATTGATATCAAAGCTATTTCACACTAATTTTTGTGATTGAAAATAAATACATACTCTGAAAATCCTGGTTCTTATCCTGAAATGTTATGAGAAAAATCAAAACTTAATGACAATTAGTATTCTTTAATAGCAATAATATCTCCAGTCTTGTTTCATTCTAAAATATTTCTTTTATATTAGTAAGGCTAATTAACTGTTCACTAATTATAGATATAGGTAATAGAAGAAATAAATAAAAATAAAATAAATAAAATCTTATGTTTGCTAGGGCTTATGCACCGCATTTAGGCACTGTGATCAAATTATAAGGGTAATTACCATAGCAAGTAATTAAAAGTAATGGAAATTCCAATTTTACTAAAAAGTGAACCAGGGAGATCCAGAATGTTAAACAAATGAATAACTAAGAAGCCTCCAGATGTGGATAAAAAAGTGAAATATAAGCTTTCACTATTCGTTCCTATTTATTACATAATATATCTCATTTATGACAATAGGGAAATAAAAATGAGAAAACAAACAGGAAAAGCATTTAAATCAATGTTTTCTTATTGTGACAACGAAATAAACTCTAATAGTGCTATTGCTGTTAAATTGTTAGAAAGGTTTTTAAGCAAGAATAGATATTAGGACATTTTCAAAAATTGTATTTTTTTTACTTCATAATTTATATTCTTGATATTTATAGAAAAACACACAAAACTGAGAAACTTAGACTTTTCTGTCATGGCAATTTCTATGATTATTTTATCTGTAGAAGTAGCATATAAAGCAAACACTCTTTTTCAACCAAATTGTCATCATTTCCCAAATCACTAAATAATGTGTTTTTATTGTGTGTCATTCTGTCAAACACTTTTAAAAAAATATTCCCAAGGTGGGCATAGGGAAGCCAGATGCACTTAAGGCCTATTTGTTTCATTTTCCTAGGATTTTTGAAGGCAGCTTGTTTTCCTGGATAATTAATTTCCTGGATCAATCCCCCTCCTATTTTTAAAAGTATAGCCCTTAGAAAACATTCCATAAAAATCCTAATAAGAGGTGCTTAGAGAAAGGGCCTTATAAAAGTTAAATTTTTTGGAGCATCCAAGTAGCAAATAAGTAAGTATTTGGGGATATTGCTTATATTGAGGAAGATTATTCATTTGAAAAGAAAATAGCAACTGGCACATTGCAATATTCCTCCACCCTTTTTGTGGTACCCCTTTCCTGTTTGCAACTTATTCTTAATTTATTATTAAAAGCCATCCACAACAGATGGGAGCTGCAACACATCCAGGGCTTACTTTGTACCAGACGCTGCAGGATTAAACAACCTGTCCAAGGACCCTAAGCTAGGAAGTGGCAGAACTGGGTCACTGTTAGATGCTGAAACTCAAATTCTTAACCATTGTGCTATACTTGTTTTCACAGGCTCAACTGGTTAGATGGAAGTGTCATTTTATTGGGTCATTTATCAAAACAAAGCAATTCAGTATGAAAATATGTTTCGGGTATCAAACCAGTACCTATGCATTTATTTTCAGTCTTCAGCATAATTAAATTCTCTGTGCAAAACACTGCTTGCCTTTTCCTACTTCAGGAAAGTCTCTTGCTTTTATTCTACCTGATATTCCTCTCATGCACAACAAACTTTCAAATCTATTTCACTTACTTTTCACAAGAACAATTTTCAGATTTTAAAAAAGCTGAGATTAAGGAAGGTTAAGAAATTGTCCCCAAGTTATATACCTAGTAAGTAGTAAAATCAGAACACAACCACATATATGTGTTTTGACTTTAGGGCTACTAAACCCTTCTATGGCATCACTTCTACTGGGCCCTACCAACAGAAGTCTTCCAGGCATTCTCCCTTAGTCACTTTCCACTATGCCCATCCAAGTCATTACCAACAGTACTTTTAATGCTGAGACCCACAGCCTTCCTTTACAGACTGATGCGTCTTCAAAACAGCAAGTACTTAATTATTAAGATAGAGAGCAAGATTCCTTTATCAGAAATTTAGGAAGGACAATTCAGAAATTTGGGGGAAATCTAAGACTACAAGAAATGAAGAAATAATCACAAACCATGTCATTATTCTTTTTGACTTGGAGAAATTTAGCTCATTTATTCAGGTAAAGTTTTTAGGTAAAAAGTCTTTAGGTTTCTGCCTTATCTCTTTCTAGGTGTCTGGCTCAATTAGTTAGCTCTTTATCTTTAAATCATATGCTGATAGTTTTATATTCTAAGTAAAAATTTCTCCCTAAAACCCACTGTAGGGGACCAGAATATGCCACCCAAAATATAAGATTGTACACTGAAGGCAGTTAAGAAGCAGCAGATACAGAAAAGCTCTCTGACCTCCTTCTATTTGCCTAGAAGCAACACAGATTTACAAAGACAAAAGGTACCCTGCCTTCCTTCTACTAGAGAGAACAAAGGTAACACTGAAGACTTTAGATCCTTATTTTCTGGAGATGATGCAGAGCAATCTATATTAACAAGTTTTACTAATGAGCCTTTACCTGCCATTTATTTGCCTTTCCATAAGTTTTTTTCCCTTATAAACTTGAAGTCTTTTTTTGTTATAACTTTTCTAATAAATGTACCATTCTTTGTTGAAGACACTATATAAGCTGGAATTCAAAGCCACTTCTTTGCAAACTACTCATTCCCTGGGTGTCTCCCTTGTACATATGAAATATACATGTTCATAAACGACTGTGACTGTTTTTCTCCTATTAATCTGTCTTGTGATACAAGGGTTTTGTATTGTTACAAAAAACTTATTTTTGAAGAAAAAATTATGAATTTTCCCCTAGATCACAGTCTAGTTATTTCTCATGTTTAATTTTTGTACTCAGCAATCTTCCTGAACCTATCTCCTATTCATTCACACCAGACAGTATACGTGTCCAAGAAAATCTTCTCTGCCTCCTTGTAGTTCCTTCCCTTCTGTTCTTCGTCCATTCAACCATTCCAGACGGACAGTCCACTCATCATCTGCCAGCTTATCCTACCCTTTGATCTAATTTCAACAAACCTGGATCAACCCCAGGCTTTCTCATATTCCAAACATGAGTATTTCTTGCCCTTTTTGCTACACAACCCTCCTCTCAAATATTTAATATTTGTCACATCAGTTGTTCTCTGAATCTCCACTCACAGAAAGAGTCTCCCCTCACATTTTATTCCGAGTTGCTCAGCTTTGTCCCATATAATTCTTAACATAAACTTATAACCCAAAATATTATTACCATTATTTTTGCTAAAACCAAGTATGCTCAGAAAATACACAGTTATTTGACATTGATGTTGGTTTAGGAAGGATAAGAAAAAGGCACACATTTACCATTAAAAAGAAAAGGAGGACTCAACTTTATCTTTCAACTAAATATTCTTTTGATAAGCTAATGCTTAGGAGGACAAACATAAATATAATTTGAACTTTAAATAAATTCAGTAAAAATTATGAACAAGGATTGTTTTCCCTAACATGAACCACAGTGATAACTAAAATCAATGTATTTTTGAAAATTCATAATGCTTTGAACTCCACAAAAACAACTAAACAATTTTATCTTTAAATATAGTTAGAAAAAACATATTTAATAATTCACTTATCAGTTTGAAGTCATTTGTTTAATAGGAATATTTTGTAGATATTTTGGGTTCTGTTCCAGACCATCACAAAACGAAAATCACAATAAAGGTAGTCACACAAATTGTATTGTTTTCCAGTGCATATAAAAGTTATGTTTATACTATACTGTAGTCTATTAAGTGTGCGATAGCATTATGTCCCCAAAATGTACATATCTTAATTCAAATACTTTATTACTAAAAAATGCTAACACAGAGAAATGAAGTGCGCACACGCTGCTGGAAAAATGGCACAGACAGACCTGCTCCAAGCAGGGCTGACACAAACCTTCAATTTGCAAACAATGCAGTATCTTCACAGCTCAATAAAGCAAAGTCAATAAAACAAAGTATGCCTGAACTACATTGAGAAGGGTAGCAGAATGTGCTACTCCAAAATATGTCACTTTAGTATAAAGATTAATTTGAGCTAAAAGTACCTAAAAGAAACCAGCAGGTGCAAAAAGGATACACTGACCTGGCCCCCTTTCTTCCCGAAAGCAGGAGTTAAAACTTCCACATGGAAGATGTTCTCCCTAGACCAGAAGGAAAGTAGCATTCTTCTTATCAAGGCTGGGAATTTGAGACTGAGAGAGTTCTATACAAACAGGCCTTGTTAAGTTAACTCATCTTTCTTTAGCCTCCCCACATAGTTGTTATATTTTCACAATTGCCTCTCTTTGTTCAAGCTAATGTAAAAGCATTTAGGTTTTGATACTTCTTTGAGTCTTCATTTCCTAATGAGGGTTACCATTTCATGTTGCTGTGGTCTGAATGTGTCCCCCTACCAAAATTTATATGCTGAAATTTAGTCTCTACTTTGATCGTAATAAGAAATGGGGCCTTTATGAGGTGATTATGTCATGAGGGCAGAGCACTCATACATGAGTTTAGTGACCTTATAGAAGAGGTGGAAGGGAATTGTTGACCCCATTCATCATGTGAGTACTCTGCTAGAAGCTGTCTATGACAAATGGGCCCTCCCTAGACATTGAATCTCCTGGCGCCTTGATTTTGGACTCTCCAACCTCCAGAACAATAAGAAATAAATTTCTATTATTTACAAATTACCCAGTCTAAGATATTTTGTTATAGCAACTCACACAGGCTAAGACGTATGTCAAACTTATATTAAATAAATTTGCGTGCTTTTCTCCTGCTAATTTTTCTTATGCCAGTTTAATTCTGAGGTCCAGCTGAAAAATTCTAGGAAGGTAGAGGTGAAATGTTCCCTCTCCTACAATAGTTTTCAAATGTCTATTGTATTATCTGAACGCTAACACTCATATGAAAAAAAACTATAAACAGGATAATTATTTCATTCCAATAATACAGGCAAAAATGTATCTGTTTGCTTCATTTGAACTTTTATAGCCTAACACACGTTTTTAATTTCTGATAACAGGCCTGACCCCACCATATCAGTCCTTTATTCCAAAAAATGGATGAGGCAATATGATAAATTTGGAAAATGTGTCAAATTCCAAAATAAAACTAGCAATTTGACTGCTTTAAAACTAGGAGGCAGCATTGCACGGTAGCAATTGGGGCTTTGAAGTCAGTCTAAGCCAGGGTTTAAATTTCCACCGGTGGCACCTGATAGGCTTTTGACCTTAAGCAGCTTACTTAGCCTCTCTAAACCTAATTTCTCATTTGCAAAATAAGCCTAGGGAAGGCACCCACTTGGAAGAGTTTTTTTGTGAGGATTAGAGATAACTGTAACTTCAAGGAAGCAGATAGATCCCAAAACAGAGCAGTCAGGTAACATAATGCCTCCAGCTTTCTTCTTATTTTCTCTCTCTTTCATATATTTATTGCTAAATGCCTCTTGGGAGGCAGGACCACAACTAGATGAGGCCCACCTTTTAAAAATTGCATAGTATTGTATATTAAGTGAGTTCATTTATACTGATGATGAACATTTAAGTTATTTCTGGTGTGTTGAATGATATACCATACTTGAGGGAGCTTCTTGCACAAAGCCAATATTGCAGAGAAGTTCAGAGCATGGGCTGTGAGGCCACATTACCTGGGTTCAATGCTGGCTCTGCTACTTAATATTTTTTTAGTGTTATTTTTCAATTTTTTTTATTTCAATTGCTTTTGGGGTGCAAGTAGTTTTTGGTTACATGGATGAATTCTAGAGTGGTGATTTCTGAGATTTTAGTTTCCCCCACCACCCAAGCAGTGTACACTGTATCCAATATGTTGTTTTTTATCCTTCACCCACCTGCATTCTTCCCCAACACTCCCCCTCCATCGAGTCCACAAAGTCCAGTATATCTCTCTGTATGTCTTTGAATCCTCATAGCTTAACTCCCACATACATTGGGAACGTAAGATTATTTGGTTTTCCTTTCCTGAGTTATTTCCCTTAGAACAATGACCTCTAGCTCCATCTGAGTTGCTGCAAAAGATGTTATTCCATTCCTTTTTATGGCTTAGTAGTATTTCATGGTGTATTTATACCACATTTTCCTTTTTGTTGTTTGTTTTGTTTTGTTTTGTATTTTACTTTAAGTTCCAGGATACGTGTGCAGAACTTGCAGGTTCATTACATAGGTAAATGTGTGCCATGGTGGTTTGCTGCACCTATCAACCCACCACGCAGGTATTAAGCCCCACCTGCATTAGCTATTTGTCCTGATGCTTTCCCTCTCCTCATCCCCCAACAGGCCCCAGTGTGTGTTCTTCCCCTTTCTGTGTCCATGTTCTCGTTGTTCAGCTCCCACTTATGAGTGAGAACATGCAGTGTTTGGTTTTCTGCTCCTGTGTTAGTTTGCTGAATATGATGGCTTCCAGCTTCATCTATGTCCCTGCAAAGGACATGATCTCCTTCCTTTTTATGGCTGCATAGTATTCCATGGTGTATATTTCTTAATCCAGGCTATCACTGATGGGCATTTGGGTTGGTTCCATGTCTTTGCAATTGTAAATTGCAATTGTAAATATTGCTGCAATAAACATACGTGTGCATGTATCTTTATAACATACTGATTTATATTCCTTTGGGTATATACCCAGTAATGGGATTGCTGGGTCAAGTGGTATTTCTGGTTCCAGATCCTTGAGGAATTGCCATACTCTCTTCCACGATACCACATTTTCTTTATCCATTCATTGGTAGATGGGCATTTAGGTTGGTTCCATATCTTTGAAATTGCGAATTGTGCTGCAATAAACGTGAGTGTATGTGTCTTTTTCATATAATCACTTATTTTCCTTTGAATAGATACCCAGTAGTGGGATTGCTGGGATCTACTTTTACTTCTTTAAGGAATCTCCATATTGTTTTCCATAGTAATTTACATTCCTGCCAGCAGTGTAAGTGTTCCCTTTTCACCACATCCATGCCAACATCTATTGTTTTTTGACTTTTTAAATATGGCCATTCTTGCAGGAGTAAGGTGGTGTCTCATCATAGCTTTAATTTGCATTTCCCTGATGATTAGTGATGTTGACCATTTTTTCATGTTTGTTGCCCGTATGTGTATCTTCTTTTGAGAAATGTCTTTTCCTGTCCTTTGCCCACTTTTTGATGGAATTATTATTTTTTTGTTTTGCTTTGTTTTGTTTTTGCTGATTTGTTTGAGTCCCTTGTAGATTCTGGATACTAGTCCTTTGTCAGATGCATAGTTTGTGAATATTTTCTCCATTCTGTGGGTTGTCTATTTACTCTGTTGATTATTTCTTTTGGTGTACAGAAGCTTTTTAGCTTAATTAGGTCCTATTTATTTATTTTTGTTTTCTTTGCATTTGCTTTTAGGGTCTTAGTCATGAATTCTTTGCCTAGGCCAATATCCTGAAGAGTTTTTTCAATGTTATCTTCTAGAATTTTTATGGTTTTAGGTCTTAGATTTAAGCCTTTCATCCATCTTGAGTTGATTTTTTTTATAAGGTGAGAGATGGGGATCAAGTTTCATTCTTCTACACGTGGCTTGCCAGTTTTCCCAGCACCATTTATTGAATAGGGTGTCCTTTCCCTAATTTACGGTTTTGTTTGCTTTGTCAAAGATCAGTTGGCTTTAAGTATTTGGCCTTATTTCTGGGTTCTCTATTCTGTTCCATTGGTCTAAGAGCCTATTTTTGTACCAGTATCATGCTATTTTGGTAGCTATAGCCTTGTAGTAAAATTTGAAGTCCAGTAATGTGATGCCTCCAAATTTGTTCTTTTTGCTTAGGATAGCTTGGCTATTCAGGCTCTTTTTTTGGTTCCATATAAATTTTAGGATTTTTTATTCTAGTTCTATGAATAATGATATATGTTGATAGGAGTTGCACTGAATCTGTAGATCACTTTGGGAGATATTGTCATTTTCACAGTATTGATTCTATCCATCTATTAGCATGGGATGTGTTTCCATTTATTTGTGTCATCTATATTTTCTTTTTGGCAGTGTTTTGTAGTTTTGTTTGTAGAGATCTTTCACCTCCTTGGTTAAGTATATTCCTAGGTATTTTATTTTTCTTGAAGCTGTTGGTAAAGGGTGTTGAGTCCTCGATTTGATTCTTAGCTTGGTTGTTGTCGAGTGCTATTGACTTGTGTACATTGATTTTGTAACCTGAGACTACTGAATTTGTTTATCAGATCTACGAGTCTTTTGGATGAGTCTTTATGGTTTTCTAGGTATAGGATAATATCATTGGTGAACAGCACTAGTTTTACTTCCTCTTTTCCAATTTGAATGCCTTTTATTTCTTTCTCTTGCCTGATTGTCCTGGCTAGGACTTCCAGTACTACGTTGAATAGAAGTGGTGAAAGTGGACATCCTTGTCTTGTTCCAGTTCTCAAGGAAAATAATGTCAGCATTTCCCCATTTAGTATGATGTTGACTGGGTTTTTCACATATAAATTTTATTATTTTGAGGTAAGTCCCTTCTATGCCTAGTTTATTGAGAGCTTTTGATCATAAAAGGATGCTGGATTTTATCAAATGCTTTTTCTGCATCTATTGAGATGATCGTATGGTTCTTTAATTCTGTTTATGTAATGTATCACATTTATTGACTCTCATATGTTAAGCTATTACCGAATGTCTGCATGAACCCACTTGATCATGATGTATTATCTTTTTTATGTGCTCTTGGATTTGGTTAGTTGGTAGTTTGTTGACGATTTTTGCATCTATGTTCATCAAGGGTATTGGTTATTAATTTTCTTTTTTTGTAAAGTCCTTTCCTGGTTTCAGTATTAGGGTGATAGTGGCCTCATATAATGATTTAAGGAGGATTCTCTCTCAATCATATGGAAGTTTCAGTAGGATTGGTATCAATTCTTCTTTGAATATCTGGTAGAATTCAGCCGTGAATCCATCTGGTCCTGGGTTTTTTTGTTGGTGGTGGTGGTGGTAATCTATTTTTATTACTGATTCAAATCTTACTGCTTGTTATTTGTCTGTCTATTTCTTCCTGATTTAATCTAGGAGGGTTGTATGTTTCCAGGGATTTACCCATTTCCTCTGGATTGTCTAGTTTGTGCACATAAATGTGTTCATAGTAGTCTCAAATGATCTTTTGCATTTCTATGGTATTGGTTATAATGTCTCTAGTTTTACTTCTAATTGATCAGCATTTATTTATTTATTTATTTATTTATTTATTTATTTACTGAGATAGGGTCTCACTCTGTCACCCAGGCTGGAGTATAGTGGCATGATCATGGCTCACTGCAGCCTCAGCCTCCCCAGGCTCAGTTGATCCTTTCACCTCAGCCTCCTGAGTAGCTGGAACTACAGGCACATGTGACCACGCCTGGCTAATTTTTGTTTTGGGGGGCTTCTTTTTGTACTTTTGGTAGAGATGGGGTTTCACCATGTTGCCCAGGCTGCTCTCAAACTCCTGGGCTCAAGCAATCCACCTGCCTTGGCCTCCCAAAGTGCTGGAATTACAGGCGTGAGCCACCACATCCAAACCCTGGATCAGCATGCTTTTTAAAGCAATTTCCAAATTCATACCTCAACTTGGAAATTGTTTGAGTATTACATGTAAGGCCATTGGGTTGATCAATTTGGCAGAATTTATACTGAAAATTTTAACTGAATTGATTATGTTTTAGCATTTTGAAGACATATTACTTTGAGTCTTAGTTGTTCAGCTAATATTAATTTGGGCTGTGAATTTCTACATCCTTTATCTCCTTCTCCTCACCTTATTTATTTGTTTTTAATCATTTCACTTTGAGAAGTTAAAAGCTTATTGCATTTAAACTACTTGTTATGCCTCTGAATGCTATGGTGAACCTTTGTCTAAAGAGATAATGAAGAGGAGCTCTAGTTATCAAAAAGTAATAAATGATAGAGAAAGAGGAAAGTTTGAAATAACAATAGGTTCAAGCATTAAGTACATATACGTTACCTTAGTATGAAAGTATGAGTTAAAACAACTCGTACAAATTTTTTATTTCCTTGAGATTTACTAATATTACCTGTGTAAAGATTATGTTCTAATTTTACCTGTTGTATATTAATAAAATATAATTTATAATAAACTAAAACAGTAATTATTCTAATTTCTTATCGCTTATTTCACCAAATTTAACTCCAATATAATTTTCCTTTTACCACACAAAAAGTTTTTTGCACTCCAGCCTGGGTGACAGAGTAAGACCCGGTCTCAAATAAAACCAAAAAGGGAAATTTAAAAAAAAAAAACTTTTTTTAAAATAAGCAGCCTATAATGTTTTTTTCTAAAATTCTTCCAGAAAGCTATGTGAAATTAGATGAGTGTCTTAAAGAAATGAGCTCGATTTACATGCTTATAGCAGGATTCTTACAGAATATTAAAGGCTAAATATTATGCTAATTTTAAAATTATTCTCAGAAATCATACATAAGGTCAGAGATTAAAGTCAGACAATTAATCTGGCACAAATTATTCATTGCCAAGCCATTGTTAGACAAGTTTAGAAAGATGTAATGACAATTAGTGATAAAAGGAGAATGGCTAGCTATCTAAATGGCTTGTCTCTTGTTTGCAGTACTTTGTACTCTACAGAATTTATAAATATTTCTTACAACTAGAATTTGTTGTGATCCCAATGTCCATCCAAACTGGCTCCTAAATCCTAATACTTTATGTCTGTTTAAGATTTTCTTTCTGTGATGTGAAACCTTTTCCATAGAACGTATTTAGGTCCTGTCTCGTTTTCTTTCTTTTCTGAACTGGGGATCCTGTGCTTCATGTTTGTCTTGAAGCAGACATCCCAGGCCCACAGTGATACATGCTGGCTCTCAGAAGGAAGCCCCATCACACTCTGTATTTTTATGAGTTCATTAAACATTTTTAAATAAACAGGGTCCAGTTGGTGTCATGAGGCTTCATTCAGATGATGAAAGAAAAAGAAAGTAGAACAAATAAAATAGAGGAAGTAAAAGAAACAGAAGGAGAAATAAGCAAACTTAATCTCCTTTGGATATTACACATAATGCTTACTGTTTTTATAGGTTTTTTGTTTTAAAAGTCTGTTTAAAAACATGAGCCTATCTTGAGAAGAGTTTTGTGGGTGAGCACAATGTAGCTCCCTGTTGGCCATTACCATCTGGGAGTTACACTAACTGGGAAGAGAGTCAGCCAGATGCTGACTTCTATACATGCGGTCTGCCTCTTTGAACCCTTATGGACATGGACTATTTTTCTGATTTGAATGTGAAAAATATCTCTAAAGGCCAGGTACCAAAAAATAATAAATGTGACATTTTTTATTGCTGTCTAGCTACCACCTTTTTTTCACATGATTTTTGGAAAGACTATGTACAGGTTCTGATATTTTACTCTCATAAATATTTAAAAGTTGTTGAGATACGTTTTTTCTTCCTGAAACTTATACCTTTTTCCAGACATCAAATTTGTCATTTTCATTTCTACCCATGTTTCAAATGTGTATATATCACAGTTATTTGTTTCTTTTTCTGTTTGGAATCAAGAGGAGTAAAGCAAAATAGAGTTACACCCCCACCAACCCTTCATGTTAGTTCTTCTGCAAGCACTTGAGACATAGGTAATTGGTACAGAAACAGATCAGTACTCCCCATTAGGTCAAGATGAAATCTTTGTTCGTCTTCACAGGAATCAATTTTAAGTTCCTTACCATCTAGTATAGGCTGACTATTGATTCTGTTTCTAAAACTTTAACAGTGAGCAGGACTGATAGTCTTCTATGAGTTCTAAGCCATAATTTTGTTAGAATCGTATAAATATCTTTTTAAATAAAATCTGAGTTCCCAAAGCAATATTCTATATGACTTAATTGAAATGATTTGACACCAGTCAACTAAATGAGCCTGCAGTACAGGAGTCTGGGGGGTCCAGATTTCTCACTGTTCTCATGATTCTCAAATTCAACTATAAATCATCTCATTTCCTTCTGTTCAGTATGACTAAACTCAAAAGCTTACTTGGGTCCAAAATCAGTGATAAATTTCAACAGCCACACTTGGCAGTCAATCTGCCTTGCTGTCACTTGGCAACAATGAGTCTGTGAGATGTGGAACCTCTAGGAGTGTCCTTCCAAGTACAGCCGCACAAAACATTTTTTTTCCTCCCAAAAACTCAATTGAAATGTAGTAGTTCGCTTTCTAATTTGGAAAAAAGTAAACACAATTTGAAAAGAATTCAATAAAGTTATTGTAAAATTCCTTTAGCCAGAAAATAATGAGACTATTTCTATGTTCTAACAGTTAATTTTTAAATTTGGAAATAACACTTTGGTGCACATTGATTGAATTCAACAACAACTACTGTTGAAGAGGAACCAAAATATGCCACTCTGAAATGTAACTTTAGGAGACGGGAATACACCACCACAAAATAAGATGGTAAGAGGTCAGAATATGGCACCTGAAAATGTGCCTCTTTGACATAATATTATTTTAAGCTGATTATTTTAGTAAGTGTAGACACAGGAGAACTCTGAACAAAGTATAAGTTGCCCTTTTATGAGGAAAATTTACACTTATAAAGAAATGTAAGGGAGTCTCCCTGTCTGCACCAGGAAGAGAAGGATGACTAAATTACAAGAGACTCATCAATGGAGAAGGCACAAATCTAAATCTGCATAACAAATCTTACCCTTAAAAAAATCTTTTTAACTTTTGTGGGCACATAGCAGGTGTACATATTTATGGGGTACATGAGATATTTTGATACAAGCATAAAATGCATAATAATTACATCAGGGTAAATGGAGTACCCATCACCTCAAGCATTTATCCTTTCTTTGTGTTACCAAAAAATCCAATTATACTATTTTAGCTATGTTTAAATGTACAATATAAATCATTGTTGACTACAGTCACCCTGTTATGCTGTTGAAAGCTAAATCCTATTTGTTCTATCTAATTATATTTTTATACCTATTAGCCATCCACACTTCCCCTACCCACTTACCCTTTAGTCTCTGGCAACCATCCTTCTACTTTCTATCTCTTCATGAATTCAATTATTTTAATTTTTAGCTCCCATAAATAAGTGAGAATATGTGAAGTTTGTCTTTCATGCCTGGCTTATCTCACTTAACATAGTGACCTCCAGTTCCATCCATACTGTTGTAGATGATTGGATCTCATTCTTTTTTATAGCTTAATAGTACTGCATTGTGTATATGTGCATTTTATTTACACCCATTCATCTGTTGATGGACACCTAGGTTGCTTCCAAATCTTGGTTCTTGTGAACAGTGCTGCAGTAAACATGAGAATGCAGATATCTCTTTGACATACTGATTTCCTTTTTGGGGCGGGGGGGTATATGCCTAGCAGTAAAATTGCTGAATCATTTGGTAGTTTTATTTTTAGTTTTTTGAGGAACTTCCAAACTGTTCTCCATAGCGGTTGTACCAATTTACATTCCACCAACAGTGTGCAAATGCTCCCTTTTCTACACATTCTCACCAGCATCTGTTGCTGGTATCTTTGGGATAAAAGTCATTTTAACTGGGGTGAGATAACATCTCATTGTAGATTGACTCACATTTCTCTAGTGATCAATTGTTGCAGGAAGTCAGGGACCCCGAATGGAGGGACCGGCTGGAGCCACGGCAGAGGAACATAAATTGTGAAGATTTCATTTTAATATGGACATTTATCAGTTCCAAAATAATACTTTTATAATTTCTTATGCCTGTTTTACTTTAATCTCTTAATCTTGTTATCTTCGTAAGCTGAGGATATACATCACCTCAGGACCATTGTGATAATTGTGTTAACTATAGAAATTGATTGTAAAACATGTGTGTTTGAACAATACGAAATCAGTGCACCTTGAAAAAGAACAGAACAACAGTGATTTTTAGGGAACAAGGGAAGACAACCATAAGGTCTGACTGCCTGCGGGGTCAAGCAAAAACAGCCATATTTTTCTTCTTGCAGAGAGCCTATAAATGGATGTGTGAGTAGGGAAGATATCACTAAATTCTTTTCCTAGCAAGGAATATTAATATTAATACCCTGGGAAAGGAATGCATTCCTGGGGGGAGGGCTATACATGGCCGCTCTGGGAGTGTCTGTCTTATGCTGTTGAGATACGGACTGAGATACACCCTGGTCTCCTGCAGTACCCTCAGGCTTAGTAGGGTGGGGAAAAACTCCACCCTGGTAAATTTGTGATCAGACCAGTTCTCTGCTCTCGAACCCTGTTTTCTGTTGTTTAAGATATTTATCAAGACAATAGGTGCACCGCTGAACATAGACCCTTATCAGTAGTTCTGCTTTTGCCCTTTGCCTTGTGATCTTTGTTGGACCCTTATCAGTGGTTTTGCTTTTTCCCTTTGTCCTGTTCCCTCCGAAGTATGTAATCTTTGTTAGACCCTTATTAGTAGTTCTGCTTTTTGCCTTTTGAAGCATGTGATCTTTGTACCTACTCCCTGTTTTACACCCCCTCCCCTTTTGAAACCCTTAATAAAAAACTTGTTGGTTTGAGGTTCAGTGGGGCATCACGGTCCTACCAATATGTGATGTCACCCCCAGTGGCCCAGCTGTAAAATTCCTCTCTTTGCACTCTTTCTCTTTATTTTTCAGCTGGCTGACACTTTTAGAAAATAGAAAGAACCTATATTGAAATATTGGGGGCGGGTTCCCCTGGTAATCAATGTTGTTAAGCACTTTTTCATATGCTTGTTTGCCATTTGTATGTCTTCTTTTGAGAAATATCTATTCAGATCTTTTGCCCCATTATTAGATTTTTTTCCTATAGAGTCATATGAGCTCCTTATATATTCTGTTTATTAATCACTTGTCAAATGGATAGTTTTCAAATATGGCCTCCAGTTCTGTGGGTTTTCTCTTCACTTTGTTGATTGTTTCCTTTGCTGTGCAGAAGGTTTTTAACTTGATGTGATCTCATTTGTCCATTTTTGCTTTGGTAGCTTGTGCTTGTAGAGATAACTCAAGAAATCTTTGCCCAGTCCAATGTCCTGGAGAACTTCCCTAATGTTTTAGTAGTTTTATAGATTGAGGTCTTAGATTTGAATCATAATTCATTTTGATTTGATTTTTGTATATGGCAAGAAATAGGGGTCTAGTTTCATTCTTCTGAATGTAGATATCCAGTTTTCCCAGCACCATTTATTGAAAAGATTGTTCTTTCCCCTATGCATGTTCTTGGCACCTTTGTTGAAAACTAGTTCACTTTAAATGTATGAATTTCTTTCTGGGTTCTCTATTCTGCCCCATTGGTCTATGTGTCTGTTTTTATGCCAGTACCATATTGTTTTAGTTATTATAGCCCTGTAGTATAATTTGGAGTTAGGTAATATGATTCTTCCACTTGTATTCTTTTTGCTCAGGATACATTTGTCTCTTCTGGGTCTTTTGTGGTTCCATATAAAAGATAGTGGTTTTTTTCTATATCTGTGAAGAATATCATTGGTATTATGATAGAGATTGCATTGAATCTATAGATTGCCTTGGGTAGAATGGACATTTTGCCAATTTGATTATTCTAATCCATGAATATGGAATACCTTTCCATTTTTGTGTCCTCTTAAATTTTTTTCATCAGTGTTTTATAGTTTTTATTGTAGAGACCTTTCACTTCTTTGGTTAATTCCTGGGTATTTTATTTTATTTTATTAATAGCTTTTGTTTGTTTTTTGTTTTTGTTTTTGTTTTGTTTTGTTTTGTTTTTAGACAGAGTCTCGTTCTGTCACCCAGGCTGGAGTGCAGTGGCATGATCTTGGCTCACTGCAACCTCTGCCTCCCAGATACAAGCGATTCTCCTGCCTCAGCCTCCTCAGTAGCTGGGACTATAGGTGTGTGCCACCATGCCCGGCTAATTTTTTGTATTTTTAGTAGAGACAGGGTTTCACTGTGTTTCGATCACAAGGGCTGACCTTGTGATCATCCCACCTTGGCCTCCCAAAGTGCTGAGATTATAGGCAGGAGCCACCGTGCCTGGCCTATTAGTAGCTATTGTAAATGGGATAACTTCCTTGATTTCTTTTTCAGATTGTTCACCACAGGCCCATAGAAACGCAACTGATTTTTCTTGGTTGATTTTGTATCCTGCAATTTTGCTGACTATCAGTTCTAACAGTTTTTTTTTTTTGGTTGTGGTCTTTAGGTTTTTCCAAATATAAGATCATATTATCAGCAAACAAGGATAATTTAACTTTTTCCTTTCCAATTCAGATTCCCTTTGTGTCTTTTTCTTATCTGATTGCTCTAGCTAGGACTTCCAGTGCGACATTGAATAACAGTGGTGAAAGTGGGCATCCTTGTTGTGTTCCAGATCTTAGAGAAAAGCCTTTCAGTTTTCCCTCATTCAGTATACTACTAGCTGTGGGTCCGTGAAATATGGCTTTTGTTTAGTTGAGGTATGTTCTTTCTATACTCAATTAATTTTTTCAGGATTTTTATCATGAAGAAAGATGTTGAATTTTATCAAACGCTTTTTTATCATCAATTGAAATGATCATAAGGTTTCTGACCTTCATTATCTTGATATGGTGTATCAAACTGATTGATTTGCATATGTTGAACCATCCTTGCATCCCTGATATAAATCCCATTTGATTGTGATGAATGATCTTTTTAATGTGTTGTTGAAGTTTTGCTAGCATATTGCTGAGAATTTTTGCATCAATGTTCATCAGAGATATTGGTGTATAGTTGTCATTGTTTTTTGTAGTTGTTGCTGTTTTCCTGATGTGTCTTTGTCTGATTTGGGTTTCAGGGTAATACTGGACCATAGAATGAGTTTGGAAGTATTCCATCATCTATTTTTTAGAATAGTTTGAGTAGGTATTAGTTCTTCTTCAAATGTTTGGTAAAATTCAGCAGTGAAGCTATCAGGTGCCAAGCTAGGAGACTTTTTATTACAGCTTCAATCTCATTACTCACTATTGGTCTGTTTAGGTTCTGAATTTCTGCATGGTTCAATCTTGGTATATTGTATGTGTCTAGGAGTTTATCCATTTCTTTTAGGTTTTCCAGTTTAAGGCATATAGTTTCTCACAGTAGCCTCTAATAATCCTTTAAATTTCTGCAATATTGGTTGTAATGTCTCCTTTTTCATCTCTGATTTCATTTATTTTGGTTGTCATTCCTTTTTTTCTTAGTCTGGCTAAAGATCTGTCAATTTCATTTATGTTTTCAAGCTACCAATTTTTCGTTTTGTTGATCTTTTGTATTATTTTCTTCATTTCAATTTCATTTATTTGTACTCTGATCATTATTATTTCTTTTCTTCTACTATTTTTGGGTTTGGTTTGCTCTTGCCTTTCTAGTTCTTTAAGATGCATTGTTAGGGCCAGGCATGGTGGCTCATGCCTGCAATCCCAGCACTTTGTTAGGCCAAGGCCGGTGTATCTCTTGAGCCCAGGAGTTTGAGACCAGCCTAGGCAAAATGATGAAAACTTGTCTACAAAATAATAAGACTTAGCTGGGTGTGGTGGCCCATGCTTGTAGTCTCAGTTACTTGGAAAGCTGAGGTGGGAGGATTGTTTGAGTTTGGGAGGCAGAGGTTGCAGTGAGCCAATATCACACCACTGCACTCCACCCTGAGTGACACAGTGAGACCCTGTCTTAAAAAAAGAAAAAAAAAGATGCATCATTAGGTTGTTTATTTGAAGTTTTTCTACTTTTTTGATGTAGGTGCTTATAGCTATAAACTTCCCTCTTAGTACCACCTTCACTTTATCCCATAGGTTCTGGTATATGTGTTTTCATTATCATTTCTTTCAAGACATTTTTCAATTTTCTTCTTAATTCCTTTATTGACCCACTGGTCAGTCAGGAGCACATTGTTTAATTTTCATGTGTTTGTATAGGTTCCAAAATTCGTCTTGTTATTGATTTCCCATTTTATTCCATTGAAATCTGATATAGTTTGGCTGTGTGTCCCCACCCAAATCTCATCTTGTAGCTCCCATAATTCTCAGGTGTTGTGGGAGGAACCCAGTGGGAAATGACTGAATCATGGGGGTGGGTCTTTCCCGTGCTCTTCTCATGATAGTGACTGGGTCTCAAGATAGCTGATGGTTTTAAAAATGGGAGTTTCGCTGCACAAACTCTCTCTTTGCCTGCCACCATCCACATAAGATGTGACTTGGTCCTTCTTGCATTCTGTCATGATTATGAGGCCTCTCAGCCACGTAAAACTGTGAGTCCAGTTAAATCTCTTTCTTTTGTAAATTGCCTAGTCTCAGGTATGTCTTTATCAGCAGCATGAAAATGAACTAATACAAAGTCAGAGAAGATACTTGATATTACTTCAATATTTTAAAATTTTTAAGATGTTTTTGTGGCCTAACATATGTCTATCCTTGAACTGAGGAAGGATATTTGGCCTAACATATGTCTTTTCCATGTGCTGAGGAAAATAATATGTATTGGGCTGCTGTTGGATGAAATGTTCTGTAAATATCTATATTAGGTCCACTTGGTTTATAACAGATTAAGCGTGATGTTTCTTTGTTGATTTTCTGTCTGAACGATCTGTACAATGCTGAAACTAGGGTGTTGAAATCTCCAGTTATTATTGTATTGGAGTCTATCTCTTTATTTAGCTCTAATAATTTTGCTTTATATATCTGGTGCTCTAAAGTTAGGTGCATTTTTTTTCTTTTTGGAGAGGGTCTCATTCTGTCACCCAAACTGAAATGCAGTGGCAAGATCACAGCTTAGTGCAGACTCAGCTTCCTTGGCTGAAGCAATTCTCCCACCCAGCCTTCCGAGTAGCTGGGACTACAGGTATATGCCTCCACACCTGGATAATTTTTCTGTTTTTTGTAGAGATGGGGTTTCACCATGTTGCCCACCTGGTCTTAAACTCCTGAGCTCAAGCAAGCAGCTAGCCTTAGCCTCCCAAATTTCCGGGATTATATGCATGCACCACCATGCCAGATGGGTGCATATTTATTTACAATTGCTATATCCTCTTGCTGAACTGACCCCATTATCATTATATAATCCTCTTTATCTCTCTTTATAGGCCTTGTCCTGAGATTTATTTTGTCTAAGTGTAGCTACTCCTGCTCTTTTTTGGTCTCCATTTGCGTGGCATGTCTTTTTCCTTCGTTTCTTTTCAGTCTGTGTGTCTTTACATGTGAAATGTGTTGTAGGCAATACATCACTGAGTTTGTATTTTTATCCATTCAGCAATTGGATATCTTTTGATTGAAGAGTTTAGTCCATTTACACTCAATGCTATTATTTATAAGTAAGGACTTACTCCTGCTATTTTTTGTTTGTTTTCTGGTTATTTTGTGGGTATTTTGTGTGTTTCTTTCTTCTTTCTTTCATTCCTATATGTCTTCCTTTTAGTGAAGGTGATTTTCTCTGATGGTATGTTTTATTTCTTGCTTTTTATATTTTGTGTGTTTATTTTTTTATTTGAGATGACTATGAGGCTTGCAAATTCTGACTTAGAACCCATTATTTTAAACTTTCAACAATTTGACACTGATTGCAGAAGAAAAGAAACAACCTAACAAACAAGCAAAGCAAAAACTAATAAAAGCTCTACACTTTTACTTTGTCTCTCCACTTTTTAACTTTTTGTTGTTTCTATTTATATCTTTTTATACTGTCTCTGTCTTGAAAAGTTGTTGTAATTATTTTTGATCAGTTCACTTTTTAGTTTTTCTACTCAAGATATGAATAGTTTACAAACCACCATTACAGTATTATGTGTTTTTCTGTTTACTTACTATTAGCAGTGAAGTTTTGTACCTTCAGATTTTTTGTTTGTTTGTTTGTTTTGCTTATTAACATCTTTTTCTTTCAGACTGAAGAACTCCCTGCAGCATTTCTTGTGGAACAGGTCTGGTGTTGATGAAATCTTTCAACTTTTCTTTGTCTATAAAAGTACTTATTTCTCCTTCATGTTTGAATGATATTTGTGCCAGATATATTATTCTAGGGTAAAAGTTTTTACTTCAGCACTTTAAATATGTCATGCCACTCTCTCCTGGCCTGTAAGGTTCCCACTGAAAAGTCTGCTGCCAGGGGTATTGGAGCTCCATTGCATGTTATTTGTCCTTTTCTCTTGCTGCTTTTGGGATCCTTTCTTTATCCTTTGGGAGTTTGGGACCTTTGGGAGTTTGACTATTAAATGTCTTGAGATACTTTACTTTGGGTTAAACCTGCTTGGGATTCTATAACCTTCTTGTACATACATGGACATTGATATCTTTCTCTAGGTTTGAAAAGTTCTGTGATATTATCCCTTTGAATAAACTTTCTACCTCTCTTTACCTCCTCTTTCTTTAAGTTCAATAACTCTTGGATTTGCCATTTTAGACCTATTTTCTAGATCTTGTAGGCATGTTTCATTCTTTTTTTTTCTTTCATCCCCTCTGACTGCGTATTTTCAAATAGCCTGCCTTCAAGCTCACTAATTCTTTTTTCTGCTTGATCAGTTCTGCTGTTAAGAGACTCTGATGTATGTTTCAGTATGTCAATTGCATTTTTCAACTCCAGAATTTTTGCTTGATTCATTTTATTTCAATGTCTTTGTTAAATTTATTTGATAGGGTTCTAAACTCCCTCTGTGTTATCTTGAATTTCACTGAGTTTTCTCAAAATGGCTATTTTAAATTCTTTGTCTGAAGGATCATATCTCTCTCTCTCTAAGATTGCTCATTGGTGCCTTATTTAGTTCATCTGGTGAGGTCATTTTTCTTTTCTGGATGGTCTTGATGCTTGTGGACATTCATCAGTGTCTGGGCATTGAAGAGTTAGATATTTATTGTAATCTTTACAGTCTGGGCTTGTTTGTATATGTCCTTCTTGGGAAGGGTTTCCAGGTATTTGAGGGGACTTGGGTGTTGTCATCTACATTTTTGGTCACTGCAGCCATATTTGCATTTAGGGGCACCCCAATCCCAGTAACACTGCGGCTCTTGCAGACTTATAGAGGTACCGCCTTAATGGTTTTGGATAAGATCCAGAAGAATTCTCTGGATTACCAGGCAGACTCTTGTTCTCTTGCCTTAATTTCTCCCAAACAAATAAAGTCGCTTGCTGTGTGTTGAGCTGCCTGGAGCTGGGGGAGGAGTAACACAAGTACCCCTGTGGTCACCACAACTGGGACTGTTCTGAGTTAGATGAAGCCACTACAGCACTGGGTCTTGCCCAAGGCCCAGGGTTACCACTGTCTGGCTACCACCTATGTTCATTCAGAGCTGTGGGGCTCTATAATCAACAGGTGGTGAAGTCAGCCAGGCTTGTGTCCTTCCCTTTAGGATCATGAGTTACTGCCAGTCCCATGAGGATCCACAGATATTTTCTAGGAGCCAGAGCCTAGGGTTGAATAGGAATCTACTTGGTGCTCTGCTCTACTGTGGATGAGCTAGCACCCAAGTCACAAGACAAAGTCCTTCCCAATCTTCTCTTTTCTTTTCACAAGCAGAGGAGTCTCTCCCTGTGGCCACCATTGCTCCAGGCTCATAGCAAATACTGCCTGGCTACTGCTGATGTTCATTCAAGGCCTAAGGTCTCTTCCATCAGCTTGTGGTGAATGGTGTCAGGCCTGGACCCTCCTTTAAGGACAGTGGGCTCTCCTCTGACCCCAGGCAGGTCCAGAAATGCCATCCAAGAGCACAGGCCTGGAATTGTGGACCCCAAGAGTCCACTTAGGGGTCTACTTGGGGTCCACAATTAGGTGTGGCTGAGCTGGTACCTAAGCTGCAAAACAAAGTCCCTTTACTCTTCCCTCTCCTTTTCTTAAGCAGAAGTCCCTCCCATAGCACCATAGCTGGCAATATGCTGGTTCACAGCTGAAGCCCACACATATCTGAGTCTCATCTAAGGCCCACAGAGAGTACTGCCTGGGTACCACTGCTGGTTATGCAGGGCCCAAGAGCTCTTTAGTCAGCAGATGATTAATCCTACCAGAAGTAAGTCCTTACCTTCAAGGCACTGAGTTGTCTTCTGGCCCAGGGTATTTCTAGAAATGTCATCTGAGAGCTAGGGCCTGGAATGGGGGCCTCAAAACCCTGCCCGATGCCCTATCCTACTGTGACTGAGCTGGTATCCAAGATATAAGACAAATTATTCTTTATTCTTCCCTCTTCTCTCCTCAAGTGGAGGGGAGGTATCTCTCCAAGAGCTGCAAGCTGCACTGCTTGAGGTTGGGAGAGGAATAGTGCAAGCACTCCTTTAGCCACCTGTACTGGTGTCTCACTAGATTGCATGCCCCCCAAGTCCACTGCCTCTGAACCCAGCACAGCACAAGGACTTGCCCAGGAATTGTCATTCTTGTAGCCTAGACTGCCTTTCAACTTTATTTATGACCCTCGAGAAATTTAGCCCATGGAGGCAAGGCTTGCTGGAACTCAGGTTCTGACAGCTGGTATGAGTGATTCCCCTCTGGCTAGGGCTGGTCTAAATGCTCCGTCTGTGGGCGCAGGCTGAGTTCTACCTGGTGTTGCTTTCCATTGTGACCGGGCAGCACTGAGTTTCAATGCAAAGTCCCAAAATCTCTTGAGTTCTCCCTTCCTAAGCCCACAGATTCTCTCTTTGTGCCACATGGCTACTGCCAAGGGATGGGTGGAGGGTGGCCTTGGCAATTGAAGACTCTTTCCTACCCTCTTCAGTGCCCCTTTCAGTGATATGAAGTTAAAACCAGGTACTGTGATTGCTCACCTGATTTTTAGTTCTCATGAAGGTGTTCTTTTGTGTGTGGATAGTTGTCAAATTTGGTGTCCCTATGAGGAGGATGATCAGTGGAGGCTTATATTCAACCATCTTGCACTGTCTCCTAAACCCTAAATCTTTCCCCCTTGCCTCCATAACCAGACTTCCCTACACTCCTCTTTCTTTGTTTCAGCAGTCATAGTATTTAAGGTGGAATTCAAAGTAGTATCTTTGAGATCTACTCCTTTCTCTGGGTATTTCTCATATATTTTATATATATATGGTTTACTTGTTAATAAACTTTTGTTTTTTTTCTTCTTGTTAATCTGTCTTCTGTTACAGGAGTCCCAGCTGAGAACTCAGAAAGGATAGAGTGAACATTATTTTTCCTCCCCTATAATGACTTATACTGTATCTAACACAAAGATTTGTTTACTAAATGCACTAATCTACCTAAATTGCAAACCTCAGGAAACCCTTTTCATTGAAGGAAAATAGTTCTCTAGAAGCCCCATATTGACTTATATTAGTTTTAGTGTTAATTTAATAAGAAATAAACCACAATTTTATACATAAATTCCTCAGACAACTCTTACCCGATTATAAAACTTTAAATTATAAATTAAATAAAAGCAAAATTATAAAATAAGAAAACTTAATTTTTTAGCAACAATTTAACACAACTACAAATTGAAACCAATTGCTAATGTAAATGTGGTGCTGACAGTTGCAATGTGGGCTCTTCTGAATTCAGCATGCCCATGCTAGTATTGTATTCTAAAATGTCCCTCTACTTCTCTCCATTAGAACTATTGAGACAACTTAGTTCTCAGAGTGAACCAGGACTTCTGTTGGCCTTTACTATTTACTTAGCTCTAACATGCCATTAAAGTATTAGATACAGCTGTTTCTCATCTCAGTAACTTGCAACTAAGTGGCACCAGCACAATTTTAAATATCTGTGGGCACTAAAATCACATGATTGTTCTCAGTGATCAGATGGTTGTTCATATAATCAGAATACGCTCATATTTTTCAGTTCATCTTTCATGTGAAAATACAGATTTTGTAAAACAATTATTAATAAAAATATGTGGATTCAGAAGGTCAAATTGAGTTTGAAAAATGCTGGATTAGTCCCTGAAACTTAACAGCTATCATATTTTCCCCCTTAACTCATTACCACTCATTATTTTACAGATGGAGCCAGCAGTGAGCCCAGACACAGCAATTCAACTTTGAAAAGAGTCAGTGTAATTATCTAATTAGCTATTCAAAACTATATTGAGTGCATAATATTCGCATTAAGTTGTGCTAGATAGCAAGGATAAGACAGAGATTACAAGAAGCTCAGTCTATTTGTTACATGGACCTGTTGTCTAAAAGAGGAGAAAAACCAGATAATTAAATCATACAATTTATGATAATTTTCATCAGTGCTATAAGAAGTATTAGTGCCATAGGGGCAGGGTGAAAGCTTCCTTTCTACTCACTGAAGGTTCACTGAAATAAATGACAATAGACAGATAAATAGAGAAAGAAGCCATAACAAATTAATGTGCATATGTATATTGGAGTCCTGCAAATATGAGACTCAAAGAAGGGCCAGATGGTTGAAGGTTGAATGCCTTCCTCATAAGGGAGAGGGAAATGGGGTTGTAGGCAATTGCAAGGGGATAGTAAATGATTTTTAGAGGAATTAAATGAACCCAAAGAACAATGGTCTGGGACAAGTTTCCTCTGAGCTTTGCAGGAAATGGCAGGAAGGTGAGAGGTAGAACTTCACTGTGAATAAAGGTTGCCTTATTACACAGAGAAGGCCTTCCAGGTAATCTCTCAAAGTTGCCCTCAAAAGAATAGATGGAAAAGTTATCTGGGTATGGTGGCAGATTTTTAGTTTCTTATCTTCTCTGGTTGTTAAACTTTCTTGGTTATTTGATGAAATTCCTAGGGAAGAGATTTAAGATAATTCATTTCTTTTGGAAGTAAGTTTCCTTGGTCAGATAAGGAAATTCCAGAGGGAGTCCTTCCCTGCATTTACTGAGGACTGGGGACAAGAGAAGATTAGAAAGTCTTTCATTCTGAAGCCACTTCTGAGGCCTTCTTGTTTTAGTTCAAAGTGTTCATAACACCAAAATGCCAAAATTTGGGATATGATTTTATGAGGCCCAAACAGTGCCAAGTCACCTAATATATCTAGGGATCTAACCTATCAGTATACTAAGATGAAAAGGCAGAATGCAGAGCTGCTGACCAGGGAGGCTAGCAGCATGCTGTTTATATAGAAACTCCATCATCATGAATGAGCCAAAGCAGAAAGATCAAATCTTGTGTCTGGGAGGCATAATTGCTGAGTGAATAGGTTATTCAGCCATTCATGTTACTGTCTCCAACAACAAAAAAAATTTGACCAATTATTTGGGAAATCAGAAACTCATCCCAGAGTTAGACAAAGGGGGCCTGAAATGACAGTGGCCTGAGATGAAAATTCACCTTGATGTAAAACTCCATCACTCCAATTTTCTGTTTGTAGCTCTTCCTTGGAACTCTGAAAAACTCCATTGATATACTACAAAGCCCAACTGATTGGACTGGAAGAATCAGCTTGGCAAGTGGTAGGTGTATGAATCCATCTGTGAGCTCAGAACTTTATTCATAGCTCAGAAAGATGGATGAAATAGCAATATGAACATTACAGTGGCTTACTTGCAAAAGCTGCTAGCATCATGCCCAATATTATTGTTTTCCTGATAATTTCTCATTTGTTCACCTCATGAGATTTTACACTGCAACACAATAACATTCTTGTGAGCCATCCTACTCTACTTTTGAAATAGAGTAGAATACAAATAAGTAAATGGGTATGTAAAAACATATGAATATGTTGTTACTAATATCAAGTGAGAGCTCATTCCTGCTTAACCATTTTTGTTCTTCCTAAGGGATCATTTTTTTAAGACTCTAATATTTTTAGAGCAGATTTGAGTTCACAGCAAAATTGAAAAGGAGGTACAGAGATTTCCCATATACTCCTGCTCTCCCCTCCAACATACATGCACAGCCTCCCCCATTATCAACATCCCCCACCAAAGTAGCACATTTTTTACAATCGATGAAACTACATTGGCATTATCATAATCAAAAGCAGGATGAATTTTTAAAATCTCAGAGTTTAAATGGATATTTAGGTTATTAGTTTTTTGTTCCTATATAAAAAATTACCACAAATTTAATGGCTTAAAAGAACACTCACTTATTATCTCACAGTTCTGTAAGTCAGGAGTCTTGGTGAACTTGGCTAGGTTCCCTGCTTAGCATCTAACAAGCCCAAAATCAAGTCATTGGCTGGGCTGGGGTCTTATCTGGAGACTCTAAGGAAGAATCTGCTTTCAAGCTCATTGGAGGTATTGGTTGAATCCAGTTCCTCCTAAGGACTCCTCTCCCTGCTGGCTGTCAGCCAAGAACTGCTCACAGGTCACAGAGGCTGCCTCCTCTCCTTCCTGCAGGCCCCCTCCATCTTCAAGCCAGTAATGACACCTTGAGCCCTTCTCTGCTTTCCTCTCTGCCCATCAACAGGAGAATGCTCTCTATTTGTAAAGGCTCATAGATTCGGTCTGGCTCATTAGGATACTCTTTCCATCTTCATGTCAGCTCTGTCATATAACACAACACATTTTGGGAGAGCACTTTTAGAAATTCTGCCTACCAGGTCATCTTGTCCAATCTTTTACTCAACACCAACTCTCCACCAGATAGTTACTTGGCATCTGCTTGAATATTTCAAACAACAGAGCCTCACATTTGCTAGGAATTCAGCCTTTCCATTTTTCTACCATGTCAGTGGTCCCAGTGTCCCTTCTGTAGTTGAAGGAAAGCCTGTGTATTCTCTACTTTAGTGCCAGTCCTGCTTTTTTGAGCAACAAAAATAAGTATATTTTTTCTTCCATGGAATTGCCCTTCAAATATGCATAACTCTATTTATTCTTTTCCAGTATAAACTCCCCTAAATCCTCCTATTTTCCTAAATCATTGAGCTAAGGAAAATTTTGTATTTCTCCTGTGTTATACAACTTGGTACTTAGACCCAAAGGCAATTTTGAATGGAGGTTCAAAATAAAAATATAATAATACATTTTTAAGGTTAAATGTAGTAGCTATATATTGACACTTATAGAAGAAATTGATTTTTATATAAATTTATACTTTCAAAAGTATTTTTCTTGATTATTTAATATCTATATTATTTTCTAGAATTTCTGAACTCTCAATTATTTCTAAATTATTAGGTATCTGTCTCCCAAGATTTTCTGCTTTGCATTGTTGGATGTTTCATGGCAGAATTTTATTTTCTCCTCTGATTTTATTTTTCTGAATTAAAGCTGTTGGAAAATGATTCAATTTCATATTTTTATGAAAACTCTTTCAAAGTGCGCTGATCAGTTGTGACAGACAATTCAGTTTCCATCATCCTAAGCAGAAACAT
This sequence comes from Nomascus leucogenys, assembly GCF_006542625.1. Classification (NCBI taxonomy): domain Eukaryota; kingdom Metazoa; phylum Chordata; class Mammalia; order Primates; family Hylobatidae; genus Nomascus; species Nomascus leucogenys. Next base: position 3,361,193 of record NC_044396.1, read on the forward strand.
TTACCCTGAACTGTTTTATTTTTAGTCACTCACTTAACCCTCTAGTGACTAGAAATTGGCTTAAATACAAGCATCTATTCACTTGTTAGAATAATTGACTAAAATATTGGTGTAAAATGCCTTGCAGTAATAACTAAAATGAGTTAAAATAGATCTAGAATACAGAATCTTAGGCCAGTTTTGGAATCATAGTCATTGAGGTATTTATAACATCTAGCCTCTGGGAATGCAGCTTAGATGAGGTCTTATTTCTTTTTTTGCCCTGAGTTAGTACCACAGCTCCTTGCACAGGGTAGGAATTCAAAAAATATTGATTGAATTTCATCAAGTTTCCATAACAGCTGCTGCTGGACTTAACAGGAAAATCTGGTACAGAAGTGAAAAACAATCTATAGCCACTGAGATAATAATTAAACTGTTGACATTAATCTTTGGTTTAATGTGTCACTTCCTAAAACTTAAATTAAGGGTTTGGAAATCAGAGAAGATACCCAATTTGAGAACCTTTGATTCTTGTTTGATTTGATTCATTTTAAAAAGAAAAGGTAAAAAATATCTCCATTGAACTTTTACTTTTCTAGCATACAGGCATTTGATGAACAAATATACACATTTTGATGGACCAAGGGAATATAAACTCTTTGACTTCATTGTTTCAAAACCAACAAGGCTTTAAATAAATAGGGAATGTCCTTTAATTTTCTTTATTTGCAAAGAAAAATTAATCAAATTTTGGCTCTAGAAGGTTTTTCATATTTTGTGATAACTATCAGGGTAAGTTCTGTGAGTTCTCTCGTTTAGCGATTAGAATAATTTTGTTCTGCATGTAAAAGCAAACCTCTAAAAAGATAGCAATGTTTACATATTATAGTGATATAGTAATCCATTTCATAAAAAATAGATGCATTTTTATATGCAAGATGATAAGAAAATATTAATGAGGATAAAAATGGCACTTTCCTGACCAAATTTAAGCCACATCATTTGAAAAACTTTAAAAGGGCACCAATCCTTTTAAATGCAGAAGAAGGAAAAATCAATTCATTTTTTCTAAATTGTTTCTTTTTGTACGTAAACAAAAATATAATTTGGAGTATACCTACACAAGAAAAACACATGCAAGCAAATTTTATTGCAAATCTAAATGAGACAAAAACAATTCTGTAGGAGGGTTGATTTGTTATGATTTCCTACTCAGTTCATGAATGGCAGGCCACTTCCTTATGTTGTGTGGCCACCAAAACAATGTCTAGCATATTGAATTTGCAGATCAAAATGTGTTTTGTTTGTTTTTCATATACACATCATTCGCTAAAGCAGTTACAGTGAAGTAGTTACTTGGTTGGAAGAATTTCTTCCTTTTTAATAACTCTGAAAATCCTTTCATTCTCTTTTAAACAGCAATATCTACTTAGATTGTCCACTCCAAAAGGGCAGACATAGCCACAAACTTATTCTCACTGCTTGTTAATGACAATGATAACAAAGACATGGGGTACTTTCTTATGGAAAATTCAGCTCATTATGCTAACATAATAGCCAGATATCACACAGCCACCTTCTTGGCCTCCTCCCCATCCCTACCTTCCCCTAGCATTGTTGTTAGCAGCAGAGAAGAAAAGAGCACATGTTCTGGGGCAAGACTTCCTGGTTAAATTCCCCCCTCTGCTACTTATAGCTTGTGTGGCACTAAGTACCCAACCTCTCTGATGCTGTCAGGATTAAATGAGTTAATACATATAAAGTGTTTACAAAAATACCTGCCATGGGACATACTCAATAAAAATTAGCTATTATTCCTAATTTTTAAATTTTTAATTTTCCTAATGTGCCTCATACACTTGCCATTAATTTGTTCAGCGATTTGGTAACTATATGTGTTCCAGGCACTGTCCTCAGTGCTGGAATTATAGCAGTGAACAAAACAGACAAGATCCCTGACCTCATGGAGCTAGTATTCTAGCAGGGAGGAGATCCAGGAGCATGGAGTGAAATCAATAATAAGTGATGATACTTTGAGAAAAAAGTGTGGCAAAGAGAAGGAGTGTGACAGGGTTGGGGTCATGAAAGGTCTCTCGAGGTGACATTTGAAATGAAGGAACAGGACATGAATAAATAGGTCTGTGTGGAGCCTACATCAGTCAGGAGAAACAGCAAGTGATGAAGAAAAGCATGGCTGGAATCTAGTTGACATGTTAGAGGAAGAGCTTGAAGGTCACTGTGATTGCTAGTCAGGACCACGAGGAGAATGGTACAAAATTATGCAAGAGAAAAGGGGCAGCATCAGCACCTACAGTCAGATAAGCAGGATTCAGTGCTCTTGGTAAATGTGGGATGAGATCTTGGCTGCAAAAATCACACCCAACCACCCATATGCAACAATACAGGAAAGCTGCAGCTGGAGGTGAGGTAGTTGTTGGGAAAGGAATGTTGCATATCTCATGAATTCCTTTAGGTAACATAATAAAATGGAGTGATTGCATCTAGAGGAAAATTGTACCCTCTTACATACACAATAGCTACTTCTCTAAAATATTCAGATAATTCTCACTGCTGCCTACTGCCTGTATACACAATTTAAAGTTGCCAATATTTCCACCTGTATTTTGAATCAAAATTGATCCACGAAGACATACTGTAAATATTTTTATATTGACTCACTCAAATAAATGGACTATTCATTACACAAGTGTGAATTTCATTTTGATCATTTTTTTCCCAACCTTCTGACATCAATAAATTGAACCCAGATTTTTCTAGCTAAATCCATGGGAGAAGAGAATTAGCATTTGCAACATAACCTGTTTCTCGAGTACCATGTAGTTGGATAATTCTTTTATAAATCTTTCTAAGTTCTAGGTATTCTTTCCACTCTAAAACATGGGATAATCTGAAATCTATATTAGAAAGTCTCTAATTCTAACTTCATCTAAACCATCTAAAATATGAATTGTCTGTCATCATATAATATTTTTATAGCAGATGGGAATCGTGAACTGTAGTGAAATATGAATCTCCCAGGGCAGCAGCTACTCTGTCACCAGCCCATCCCCCTCATGAATGCAGCCAGACTTGCTGTGCTGTGGCTTCCCTGGGGTTCTCTCTGTGGATGGACTAGGGCACACTAAGGAAGGGGCATCTGATTAAACTTGTTACAAATGAATAGCAGATTACAGATGTTCCTCAGTGTTCAATGGGGTGACATCCTGATAATTTAGCTTTGCCTACCTTAAACATATTCATAACACTTACATTAACCTACAGTTTGACAAAATCATCTATCACAAGGCCTACCTTATAATAAAGTGTTGAATAGCTCACCTAATTTATTGAATACTATACTGAAAGTGAAAAATAAAATGGATGTATGGGTACTTGAAGTATGGTTTTTACTAAATTTGTATTGCTTTTGCACCATCACATGGCAGTGAAAAGGAGGCCTAGCATGACTAACTCCATTTTGCTCTTAACCCCGTCACCCCTTATGCCATTTAGGTTAACTGCTTTTGCTGATCTCTGCATATAGGCCAAGCTAACTATTGGAGGAATTCAGCCTATAGTTTAAGGCAAGGATGATAATAGTATCTTCCCAAAACTAACCCCTGAGGAGATAAGGAGTGTATACACACAAGTGACAATGTTATGTTAAAGATTTATAGGAGCTCTGTGACCTGACCAAGGAAAAGAAAGTTTCATAAACTCCATAGACCCTCACTGCCACCCAAATGTCTATGGTCATTGGCTGTCTCTTGACCTCAACCCCACTCCTCTTTCCCCTTCCGGTAACAAAAGAGGCCTAAAATTCAACCTCACTCCTTCTTCCCCTTCTGGTGACATAAAAGAAGCCTAAAATTCACATTGCAATGTTTTTTTAGGACACTGGTCCACTGTCTTCTCAATTTGCAGGCTACCTGAGTAAAAGTCACTTTCTTTGCCCCACTTTGTCTCTAAACTTATTGTCTGTTTTGCAGTGAGCAGTATGAATTTTGGACTTGGTTACAATCATAAAGTCAAAAACTCATAAGCTGAACCATCTTAAGTCAGGGACCATCTATCAAACAGTATGCAATATTTCATTTATGCTGAACAAAAAAAATCTAAAAACCCTATGGTCCTAGTTATAAAACTTCAATTATCTGCTCTCATAAGGCGCTTGTGAGACTCCTGACACCTAAGTATCCTGATTTCATACAACAGAGCAGGGGTCTTCTGTCTCCAGAAGACTGTACCAGGGATGATGCCTGACTCAAATTCAAGGCACTGATGTCAAGGTGATAGAAAATAAGAACTTTGCTCAAGTTCAGACATGATATTGAATGTAACTGGTGGACTCCACTGGTTTTTTTCTCTGGGAATTTTTAGATAAGATTTAGTGAGATACCAAGATATGTAGAGGAGGAAAAATAATCTCTTCTGTCTTTCGTGAGTTCTGAGTCTTTTGCTAATTTGTAAGAAAACAAATTAACAAGAGAAGAACAAACAGAAGTTTAATAACATGTGTATCTTCTGTATAAATGGGAGCTAACCCAGATAAATGAGCAAATCACTTGAGCAGACCTCAGAGAGTTGTCTTAGACTTCAGGATTAAACAATATTCTTCTCTGAAACAAAAAAAACAAATAAGGATGTAAGGAAAAGCCTAGTTATGATGAGATGATCCAGGCTGGGCGTGGTGGCTCACGCTTGTAATCCCAGCACTTTGGGAGGCCGAGGCGGGCGGATCACGAGGTTAGGAGATCGAGACCACGGTGAAACCCCGTCTCTACTAAAAATATAAAAAAAAAAAAATTAGCCGGGCGTGGTGGCGGGCGCCTGTAGTCCCAGCTACTCTGAGAGGCTGAGGCAGGAGAATGGCCCGAACCCGGGAGGCGGAGCCTGCAGTGAGCCGAGATTGCGCCACTGCACTCCAGCCTGGGTAACAGAGCGAGACTCCGTCTCAAAAAAAAAAAAAAAAAAAAACAAAAAAAAAAAAACAAAAAAAAAGAGTTTTCAGAAAGAAAGGAAGCATTACAAATTAATAACAAAGACATTGGGAATCCACCAGCAACAATGATGGCCAAAAAACAAAGGAGTAACCTCTTCAAATTGAATGGAACAGTAATAGATAGCTCAGTCATTATTCAAAGGGGAGTGAAATTTCAAGACATTTTCAGACACACTAGGTCTAAAAGTTTACTACCCATGGAGTATTTAAGAAACTACTGAACAGTATTTTACAGAAAAAATATAAAGTAAATTGTAATAAAAATATAGGTCTTAAGAAGCAATTTTTTAAAAAATGATAAAACCTCTTAACTCACTGAGGTCCCAAGAAAAGTGATTTGATATTATTGATATGGAAAAATTATATGTGGGGAAGAGGAGAGGGATTGTGTTGGCTGGATAACATGATCAAAATGCCCTTCTTGCTCATAAAGAAAAAACTGCTGAAAGCAGATAAATAAACATGGTAAATATTTGAGACCATAATAAAAAAATTTAAAACCATCAGAGTAGAAATTTGTAATCACTAGGCCATCGAGCCAGGAAAACTGCTCAGCTTTCTGATTTCATAACCAATTTTTATTTTTTTGTGCCCTTAACCTTGGCAATAACTTCCCTATTCCCACCTTTATTAACCAGGCAGGCAATGAGGCAGGAGTGATTTCAAAATATCCTGTAAAGTGTCAAGGCCTTGAATTAGATACAAAAGAATCAACAGACATGTTGTTGCCTTTTTATCTAGAAGAGGAAAGTAAATAACAGTGAGAAAGTGAACAAGGGTAGAAAGCAGAAAAAGATAAAAAATGAACCTGAAAAGTAAAAGAAGCAATCGCTTTTCATTTAAAAGCACTGAGAAAACTGTCTTAGTCCATTCAGGCTGCCCTATAACAAAATACCTTAGACTGGGTAATTTATCAACAACAGAAATTTATTGCTCACAGTTCTGTAGTCTGGGAAGTCTAAATCAAGGTGGTGGCAGATTTGGTGTCCAGTGAGGATCTGTTCCTTATAGAGAGTGTCTTCTGTATGTCCTCACATGGAAGGGTGGGCAAGCAAGCTTCCTTCAGCCTCTTTTATAAGGACACTAATTCCATGCATGAGAGCTCCACCCTTATGATCTAATTACCTCCCAAAGGCCCCACCTCTTAATATATACTGGTAAATAGATTTCAAAGTGAATTTTGGAAGAATACAAACGTTCAGACTATTGCAAGAACTTTACAGGAAAGGAAGCGAATATGCACTGTGCTTAAACAGTGAGCATTTGGATATGTTTGTGGAGTTATAAGTAAGGAAGAAGTCCTTCCACGCAGAATGAGGTAAGCTCATTTCAGAAAGGAAGCCGTAGGGCATATAAGGGACATTCATAGGAACTTCGTAGGGAAAAGAGAGAAGCTCAGTTTACCTAGGGTTTAGGGCAGAAGATACACATTAAAAATACATCAGGACAAAATTATCACTATATGTGTATTCTCAAGCTGTTCTCCCAAACAACCTTTTACTCCTATTACCAAAATCTAAAAGAATTTCAACTTTTCAGGACTTAGCTTCTATCTCTTTATTATGCTGACTGGGTAAATTATAGAAAAGATCAGGACTGAAAGAATCTACAATCACACTTGAATACTTACATTGGAAAGGGAGAAACCTACTTGGGGTGAAGATTGGATCCAGGAAGGCAGAGGGATCCAGGGTCTCCAGGGACTGGGTTGGAGTAAAGAGGACAGGCATTGTGAGAGGAGGAGGAAAGGTGTCACCAAGGCAGCTGTGGGGCTGCAACTTCAGTGTTTGTTGGATGCACAACTGGAACCTATAAGAAAGGACCTATGCTTATCGATAATGCACTATGAATGGAAAGAAAATCATAAAGGACTTTTAATTCTGAACTAGAAAATTGAAGACTATGAATAGTAAGTTGCAGAATGAGTTATGGACACAGCGTGCTATGGCTGAAAGAACACTGAACTTTTATCAGAAGCACTGGGTTCATGCCTACCTCAGCCATTTATTACCTGTATGTAGACATTATTTAAGTGGATCATATTTCTTCATATGTACAGTTGATGTGAAAATTACAAGGACTGGAATTATATGAATTAATGTCTGTGAAAGTACTTTGTCTAATTTATTCTATAAATAAAACATTATATTTTTACTGTGGTGGTCATGTCATTATTATTTTCTGTGTTGAAGCTCTTAAATGATCTTCACCAACTTCCTGGTATTCTGTTAAAATTATCAATTAAGGGTGTCTCTTTTGCTGGCATGTGGTTGAGTCCATGACCAAAGATTAGTTAGAGATCTTATCTCTCATCTGCAGTACCTGATTTCTGGTAGGCACATAACCTGGGAGAGGAGAGCAGCATCTCTTGAAAGATTATTATGTAAACTTCGGGAGTGAAAAGGCCTAAGTTCTAAGGACATCATTATAAACTGGAGTGTCCAGATGCCAGGGGCCATCTTTCCCACCACATGGAGCAGTCTGTCAGAAAGTGGAATCTGGAGACAAAGATGGAGATGGAGATCGAGGTAAGGAAACAGAGAAAAGGAGAGAGAGGAAGAAAAAGGGAGAGCTTCCTGTTGATAATCCCCTAATCTTTCATTCATCCAAGTACCTAAAGAATACCTCATGTACACTTGGGTGCTGTTTCCGGAGAAGGCGCTCCTTTACCGAGTACGCCTAAGATCAATTCTTCTAAGTCATTTTCAGAGCTGTGCAGCTGCCCTCACCAATAAGTCAGTCTCTGTAGGTTTAAAGAAACCGCCAGTCAGAGCAGATGCATTGGGAGTGTGGGGAAATCTTTAGCACCTGCGGTAGATGTAGTACTGTGGTTTTCTGGGCTGTGCCTGCAGCACCTGGGACCTGGCAGCTGGGCTGGAATCACCAAGCACAGGGCCCTTCAACATGGTTCTGTCTGAATACAATTTCTCAAACCAATAATTATATTTTACCGCTAGAATTTTTAAGGTCCAAAAGAACAATCTAACTTTGGGTTAATAAGAAAAAGTCACAGGCCAAGGAATTGAAAAGCAGTTTCCACCTAAAGTTTAGGGGCCTAAGGCTAGATATTCAGCATAATTACCAGTGCCTACATTCTAGAAAGTTGGAAATAGGATAACTACCATCCTCCTTATAATTGATAAACACAGAGTTTTAAATCTTGCTATTGTTGTTGTGGGTTTCCCCCCATCCCCTATACAGATGCTCCTCGACTTACGGATGGGGTTACATACCTATTAACCCATCGTAAATGGAAAATACTGTAAGTCAAAAATGCATTTAATACACCTAACTGCTCGAACAAGCTTAGCCTCACCTATCTTAACTGTACTCAGAACACTTAGTGTGGCTGACAGGGAGCTGAAGCTTGCTGCCACTGCCCAGCATTGCAAGAAAGCATCATTGTAACATAAATCTCTAGCCTAGGGAAAAAATCAGAATTCAAAATTCAAAGTATAGTTTCCACTGAATGTGTGTGGCTTTCACACCATTCTAAAGTTGAAAAATGGTAAGTTGAATCTTCATAAGTTAGGGAACTTCTTTACTCAAAATCAAAGATTTTGTATTAAATGCTTTCTAATTCACTACAGGAAAAAATATTTTATACTAAAACTGAGAGATTTATTGCCTTATTTTAATTTTAAAAAATAGTTATGTGTTTTACCTTTTAGTAGCTGGTACAGCTATTACCGAATGTAATACTGAGAATGTGGGCATGTAATATGATTATTGTAAGAGTTTAGATTTTTGCACCAAAATTAAATCCAAAGCTAATTTATAGAATATGTAAATACCTAATTATATCTAAAGCTATTTACATATTCTACAAATATGATATAAAACCTGAGTTTTGAATGACATGTATTGCAACAAAATGGGTACTAAATGTAAATAAACACCAGTGATTTTTATTAAAGCCTCCAGAAAATCCAGACAATCTAGAAATTAGATATTTGGAAGATTTTCCATGTAAATTTTTTGGATACGCACTAAAGGTATTATAGCTGACTCATTTCCCCATTATCTTTCAAAAGTGTAATTTTATTCTAGTTTATATATACTAGTTTCAAAATATTCTTGACACTAAGATACTTGAATTTATATTTGCTTTACAAAATAAAGTATGAATTTTGACCTAGCAGTCAAAAGAATTTTTCAGGCAAAACTTCAAGTGCTTCAACATATTTTGTTTTGTTCTTTGTTATTTATATTAAAATGTAGGAATCATGTAGAAGTTGTATTTCCTTTTTATATCCCCATGGAAGAATAGGAAGCTTTCATATGCAGGGCTCAAATAAAATTGAAAATAAATTAGATTAAATACTACACATGTAAATCAATATATTTGATTATAATATACAGTGTATTTGTAGATCAAAAAAAGCAATAAAATTATAAATTTTGAAGATTATACCTGGATTTAGCAACGTTGAGGCCCTGAATTAGATACAAATGAATCAATACATATGTTGTTACCCTTTTATCTGGAAGAGGAAAGTAAATCACAGTGAGAAAGTGAACAAGGGCAGAAAGCAGAAAAAGATAAAAAATGAACCTGAAAAATAAAAGAAGCAATCGCTTTTCATTTAAAAGTACTGAGAAAGCTGTCTTAGTCTGTTCAGTCTGCCCTATAACAAAATACCTTGGACTGGGTAATTTATCAACAACAGAAATTTATTGCTCACAGTTCTGTAGGCTGGGAAGTCTAAATCAAGGTGGCAGCAGATTTGGTGTCCAGTGAGGGATCTGTTCCTTATAGAGCGTGCCTTCTGTATGTCCTCACATGGAAGGGTGGGCAAGCATGCTTCCTTAGGCCTCTTTTATAAGGGCACTAATTTCATCTGTACTGAATGAATGCAGGTATCTTTATTCAAAATTATTCGAAATTAATAGTAGTATGAATAATAATATAAAACAGAATTGTTTTAACCCAAACAAAATTATATATATGTTCTTGTCATATAAATATGTATTAAAACATTGTGGTTGGACCAGACAGTGCTGAAATAAAACCATAATATATAATTTTGGAGTATTTTTTGATAATTTCTGTTTAAAATCAGGCCCTTCTCTCAGTAGTTGGCAATATGCACCAAGAGAAAATTAGTAGCTATTATAGACTAAATGTATGTGTCAGCCCATTATGTGTGTGTCCCCCCTGAATTCATATGTTGAAATCTAATCTATAATGTGATGCCATTTGGAGGTGGGGCCTTTGGGAGGTATGTAGGCCATGAGGGAAGATCTCTCATGAACGCAATTAGTACTCCTACAAGAAGAGGTTAGAGAGCTAGCCAGCTGTCTTTCCACCATGTGAGGATACACCAAGAAGTTTGCATTCTGCACCCTGGAAGAAAGTCCTCACCGGAACCATGCTGGCATCCTCATCTCAGACTTGCAGCCTCTAGAGCTATGAGAAATAAATTTTCCTCATTTATAAGCCACCAGTCTATAGTACTTTTTTTATAGCAGGCAAACAGATTAAGATAGTAGCTAAAAACAGGAGCTTTTCAGGATATTAGAATGTAAATTAGCATTGGTCTCAAATTGAAAGTAAACTAAAATACAGGAACAGATTATTTACCAGACAAGTGTAGAAATTATATTGCTATACAGAGTAAGATACTGTGAATGACTCTATAAACTCTGAAACGACTATCCTGGCTACAAATCATTGGTGAAATCAATGTAATCTAAAAACAAAAGGAACCACATAGGATTTTAAAAAATTAATTCAGGAGTTTTATTGTTTGCATAATTTTCTATAAGGTATCCCAGAAGTCTTACTGCAGTTTTAAATTTTAGTAACCTTAAACTGCACTAAGAATCTTGGGACCTCTTATGTTTTACTTATTACATATTTTCTTGACTTGAAAACAAATAAGTAATTATATTTTGTCACAAATAAAGATCTTTAGTAGAAAAAGAATTTTCTATTACAGAACAAAGAAGTTAAGTAGGAACACAACACTGTTATAAATTGAGTGGAAATATCAATATAAAGCCATGCCTTACATACATATTTATCCAATAAAGTGTATTTTTGCCCTGATTTTTTTCACTAAAGTAGATGAAAAGCAATGCCATTCCCACAATGCACCCTAATAAGCAGATTTTATTCTCTACCATACATTTTTGCTAACAGGAACCAGGGATCCTTGGAGAAATGTCTAATTCCAAGTTTGGCACTGTAAGGCATAAGATAAGCAGAAATTTATTATATTAGAAAGCACTTAAGATAAACCTGATTTCAAAAAAGGGTACCAAGACAATTCAAGGTGGAAGGAATAATGTTTTCAACAAATGGTGCTAGAACAACTGGATACCATGCAAAAGAATGAAAATGGATCCCTGTCTCACATCATAGACAAAAATTAAGTCAAAATAGATCATAGAATTGAATATAAGTGGTAAATTTATAAAACTCTTAGATCACATAGGAATAAATCTTTGGGAACTTGAATGAAGCAATAGTTTCTTAGATATGACACTACATGCCTAAGTGACAGCAGAAAACACAGATAAATAGGACTTGATCAAAATGAAAAAGCTTTGTGCTTCAAAAGACACCATCAAAAAAGTGAAAACCCTCAGAATGGGAGAAAATATTTGCAAACCATGTATCTGATAAGGGTCTAGATACATAATGTATAAATAATTCTTACAACTCAACAATTAAAAGACAATAGCCCAAATTAAAAATGAGTAAGGAATTGAAATAGATACTTCTCCAAAGAAGGTATCAACATGGCCAAATGTCAATTAACTAACAAAGGAATAGGCATGGAGTACTGGCTCACCTTCCTCTCCTCTGTCAGGCATCTCGCTCAAGGATGTATTTTGTAAAGGAGGTGTGGGGGATCAACCACCTCATTGGTTCATTGATTTTCCAATATGGTTATTTCTCATTTTGTGTGTGACTCTGTCTATTATGATGCACGGAAGTCAGTCCATAGATATCACTTAGCACCCACTGGAAGTTTAAGACTCTTCCCCTACCTGAAAATTGAGTGCATAGACTTTCTCCAGACAACATACTATTTTATTTTATTTTAGATTCAGGGGTACATGTACAGGTTTGTTACATAGGTATATTGCATAATAGTGGGCTTTTGGATTCTAGTGTACTCATCACTCAAGTGGTGACTATTGTACCCAATAGGTAATTTTTCATCCCTCACCCCCACCAAACCTCCCCACTTTTGGAGTCCCCAGGGTCTATTTCCATCCTTATGTCCATGTGCACCCAGTGTTTAGCTCCCACCTCTAAGCAAGAACATGTGGTATTTTATTTTCTGTTTCTTAGTTATTTCAGTTAAAATAATAGCCTCCACTCGTCCATGCTGCTGCAAAGGACGAAAGGATTTTGTTCTTTTTCACAGTGGCCAGTATACTATTTTCATTCCCTAATTGTAGGATGCTTATTCTCTGGGTGGCCTTAGGCTTTTCCTGAATTTCTCTTCCACATATCACAGATATTCTCGAAAGTCCAAAAATCCTGGAAGAGAAAAAGAGTTTACCCTGAATGAAGGACACGGCAAAGTCTTGAGGAACTAAATGGAGAAGTGAAAATATATCCTCAGGTCTTCTGGTATGAACTGGAAACCCAGTGGACTAGTACAGACTGCAGGATTCATAAACAGGCTTTCTTGCTGTTGTTTGAGCCGGCTGCTGTAACTAGGAAGATCACCTTTCCCTGACTCTCACATCATCCATTTCCTTCACATCACAGTCTTCGGAAAGGGTTTTATGGAATAGATGGATGGATGAATAGGTAGATAAAGTAAACATACAGATTTGTACATCCACAGGGAGAATGATAAGGAAATCCACCTCTTGATAATCAAGGTGATAGAGGAGCTAGAAAGAAATTTAGGCAGATAGTGAGGGTAAAAGGAGTTCTCAGCAAGGCTTCCTTCTAACAAAAAGCAGCCCCCAAACCATTTCTTTTCTAACAAAGAGCAGCCTGTAAAATTGAGCTGCAAACATAGATAAGCAAGCTGGAAGCTCACCCTGGTAAATGCTGGCAGTTGTGCCAATAGAACAGGGCTACCTGGAAGCCAGGTATGTTCAACATGGAGGCTCCCTTTTGTCACCATGTATATAGTGAAGAACCAGGCAACATGATGCCAGCCAGGTAGGGAACCCATCTGCATAATAAAAGATTAGGGTGGGGTGGCCAGCCTCTTCCCACTCTATGCAAATGGCACACCTGGTCCGACCAATCTTTTGTGCCCTATGTAAATCAGACACCACCCCCTCAAACTCATTTATAAAACCTCTGCATTTCACCAAGGAACTGGTAATGCATTTTCTCCGGGACTCCTCGCTGGATCCCTCTTGTCTCTTTCTTTTGTCTGTTAAACAAACTTCTGCTCTGACCCTCACTCTGGTGTGTCGGCGTCCTAGTTTTCCATGGCCATGGGACAACGAACCTCGGGTATCACCTCAGACAAATGATGCTGCTTCAAAAGTACTTCTATTTATTTAGTTAAAACCCAATCAGAATTATTCTTAATATTTTACTCGAACAAACCTTATGACTGTTTCACAGACCTTCAATTTAATATTTCTTTTTTTTTTCTAAAATATACTGTGACTTCTCTGGATTTAAATGTATATTTGACTTCTTTTGAGATGTATATGGCCAGTTTTTTCTCTTGAAATAGACTTTTTTCAGAGTAGATTCTCCGCTGAAAACTGAGGTAAACACTCCATTCCACTACAACCCCATAGGCAAAAATTATCATCCCCAGGTTCATATAGAAAATTGAAGTCTACAGAGGTTTCTTTTCCATACGTTGTACAGTGGCCAAGCTGAGATTTCAACCCTGATACCACTTGCTCTGAAGCACCAGCTCTTTGTCATGTAACAAGAAAGGCTTTGAGATGGTGTGTGTGAGCGTGCACACATGTGCATACAAGGCCCTCCCTCCCCTATGAATCACAAAACAGCTACCAGAAGGAGTGGGGTTAAGGAGAATCTTGCATTGACTTACAAGCAAAAGAAAAACCATGAAATTGAGGTGGCCCCCAGCTTCTGGCTGGCATTTGTTATTCTCATGTCTTCCTTCATGTGATCTTGAATGAACAATGAGGGCAGTATACCAATATTTCTGAAGGTGAGGCTTTTTTCCACAGCAACAGCCCTCATGAAATTGCAACCAATCACATCTGGGATGATGTAGCCATCCTAACACGTTTTATTTTCTCCCATGGCACTATCGTCATCTGACATTTTGGGTTGCACTTGTTTGCATGTCTGATTCTAGCTGATATACAAGTAAGTTCCTAGAAATCAGAGGTGTTCATTTGTATTTCCAGAGCATATCACAGTATCTGACACAGAGTCGTGCTAGATAAATGCATTTGGATTCAAATTAAATGTTTCTATCACTTGAAACATGGCAGTAGATGGTGCATTGTATACACGACTCAAATGGAATCTTTTACACCTCTAGGCCTGGGAGGTCAGCTTTATGAAAAACTGCAAAATTTAAACAAGTGATAGTAATCCTTTTTCTCCTTATCCATTTTCCTTCATGTTTGCTTTGCTCACCATTCCTTCCCACAGGAAGTTGCTGAATATAAACGTGTAAAATAGTTAAGAAAAAAAATCATAAACAAAATGAAACCAAAGATAATGTATGGTTATTTACATAGGTTTTCTCAAGTCAACTAATAAATAATATAGACAATTTGAAATGAGTTCACATTGATAAGACTTAAAATTCATCTTTTTTTCCAGCTGTCACCAACAGTGATCTACTTGTGCTTTATCAAGTCCACATATAACTAGACTCAATATATTAATCCCATGATATTTAGGAGAAATGAAGAACCATCTTTGGTTGAATTACATGAGACAAATCAGTTAAAAAACAACAAGCTATTTAGGAACAAATTTCTCCTGGGATTCTCATGCTGTAGTTTCTGAGCCAGTATCACTGTATGTTCTCTATAATCCAATTTCTTTTAAAATGGCTTTCAGCTCCCTTTTTTGTGCATTATTGATGTTAAGCATGAAGGAATGCAAACACTTGCACCATCAAAAGCAAACAGCATCTTACCACCCGGAATGCCCTGGCATGTGTCCACACAAACAAGATTTAACTCTTGAGAATGGCAGTGGGTAGACAGAATTAGTGGGTGGTCTTTCCAGAAAAATGGCTTATAAACTTTATTGAAATAGTAATTTAGTGCCTTGGTATCAGCAATTGTCTGCCAGTTATTGGTATCTTAACTGTTATATTAAAATAAAATTCAAGACATTAAATAGAGAATTTTAATGCAATGCTCACGATTTTTCAAATTATAATTTTTTTAAGCCAGGAAAATTTTGATAATTACTGATAATTTGCATTACTGACCTACCAACACTTTACTTTTTTGATATGGCTTACTTTATACTGTGACTCCTAGGCAAGAAATGCAGCTTGTTTTGCCCATATCATTCGAGGGTGTCTAACTGTATTTGTGGAATCTTCTATAAGTCCAGCCAAGACACTCATTGACTATTTTAAACATCTACCTCATAACAAATAAACTCACCAATTATAAGAACCACTACTATATCCTGCATAGTCAATGCTCTATTTACTCAAAGTTGCTGTTTTATAAAGGCTTATTTTACTCATGATCTAAGGGGGAAAATAAGATGTTCTGGATTAGATTCTTTATAAATTTTGATGGTGAGTTATCTATTAGCCATGTATTTTCCCACTTGCCAAACAATGTCATTTCTCTGTTTAAATCACACAAATTGCAGCAATGTTCACACCAGACTAAGGCTGTCAAGTGATATGAAAGTAACAGGATAATTTCCAGCTTAAAAACACAAGCTATTTTGCACTTTTCTAACGTCATGTGAAATATTTATGAAAAAAACCTTCTATTTTTCTTTATTTCTTATAACTATGCTAAACAACAAAACGTGTTATATTCTTGATCCTTTAATCACTTTTTGGCACAGAATACTCTACAGAGCTATTTAACGTAGCTCTAATTTCTCTTTCCCTGATGCCTGGAAAAGTAGAAGTTCCTCCAGTAGCTGTGCATCTCTCAAATCCCTCAGTCATTCCCAGTACAATGTGTCAGTCCCACTACTGAACACATCTTCCAGTCAGGTTCTGAATGAGAAGAATTCTTTGCAGATATCTCTTTGGCATAATGATTTCAATTCCTTTAAATATATACCCAGAAGTGGGATTGCTGGAACATATAGTAATTCTATTTTGACTTTTCTACAGAAACTCCACACTTTTCAATAATGGCTATATTATTTTTCCACGAACAGTGCACAATTGTTTCCTTTTCTCTACATCCTCATGGGTACTTGTTGTCTTTCCTCTTTCATCTTTTTGATGACAGCCATTCTATCAGGTGTTAGGCAATACCTCTTTGTGATTTTAAATTGCATTTCCCTGATGATTAGTGATGACTAGCATTTTTTCATGTTATCTGTTGGCCATGTGTATGTCTTTTTCTGAGATTCGTTTATTTCAATCCTTTGCCCATTTTTAAATTGGGTTCTTTGTTTTCTAGTTATTGAGTTGTTTGAGTTCCTTATATATTTTGGATATTAGCCCCTTATCAGAGTATGGTTTACAAATATTTTCTCCCAGTCTGTGGGTTGGCTCTATTCAGTGCTGCCTTTGCTGTGCAGAAGCTTTAGAATTAAAAACGGCGTGTCACAGTGATATCTGCATTCCCAAGTTCATTGTGGCATTATTCATAATAATGAATAAGCTAAGTTATGGAACCACTTCAGGTGTCCATCATTGGATCAATGCATAAACAAAATGTGGTATATATACACAATGGAATACTATTCAGCCTTTAAAAAGAAGAAAATTCCGTCATTTGCAACAATGAACCTGGAGGATATTATGCTGAAATAAATAAGCAGGCACAGAAAGACAAATAGTGCATAATCTCACCTACATTTGAAATCTAAAAAAGTCAAACTCATAGAAGTAAATAATAGAATGTTGGTTACCAGAGGCTGGGGGAAGGGGGACTAATGAAGAAAGGGAATATGTTGGTCAAAATGTACAAAATTTCAGTTAGACAGAAGGAATACATATGTTTCAATGATCTATGGCACAAAACAGTGACAATAATAAATAATAATGCATTGTATATTTCAATAACTAAAAAAGTAGATTTTAAGTGTTTTTACCACAAAAAAGGTACGATTGGTGATGGATTTGTTAACTCACTTGATTTAATCATTCCACAAAATAAAAATATATCAAAACATCATATTGTACCCCATAAATACACAATATATACAATTATTATTTGTTATTTAAAACATTTTTTAAATTAAATTTTAAAAATTAAATTATATTTAAAATTAATTTAAATTAAAATTTTTGCTCTTACTGCTTGATAAGAGCAATAAGGTTCTGGATATACTATACACAAACTCACTTTCAGACACTGTGACAGTAGGGGTCAAAAGATGTGCTACCTTTCCTCACCCATCATAAGGGTCACAGATGACACTCTTATAACAAAGGACAAGGTAACAAGAGAAAAGCATAACAAATATATTTAACTAAAATTTTAGGTGACACAGGAGCCTCCAGGAATAAAGGCCTAAAGACCCAGGAAGAGGAATTCTGGTTTCTGTGTCTTGCTTCAAGGGAGAAAGAATGGCAGAAGACAGGAGGAGGAGAGAAAGTCAGAGAGACATTGCTTCTGAGGTTCTACCAGTCTCCTTCAGTTCAAAGTACCCAACATGCCAAAGCGCCATATTTGGGGTAGCAAGATCTGAGTCCCTATAACCCTATGAGTAGTTTACAACCAGTGGAGTATTTGAGAAAAAGATTAAGGAAAATAAAAATCTGAAGAGTGGGCTCCACTTTTTACATTAACTAGGTCATTGACGGGCTCTTTGGAGAAACCCTCAACATCCCTTGAGTCTTATTGATTCTATATCAAGATGGTTGATAATATCTTAGCATTACAGTATTATTTCAATTTCACAACACATCCATTAAGCTCACTTATTAAGTTCTATGAGAAAATGATTTCTTGACCTTGAAACTCTAAGAAACAACAACAACAACAACAAAAAACCAAAAACATTGCCACTTCACACGTTTCATTGAACACAGAAATCTTGAAAGATGGACCACAGATTTCTCCCCTGGCCAGTCAGAGTCTTAGGCAGAGAGAAAACACTCAATGTCAGGAAAATGAGGCTCTTTTTTTCTTAATATCTTAGCATTTTAATGTGGGTTTCTCAAAAAGATGAGGAAAAAAACTCAAAGCATTTTAAAATGCTCAAATATTTACACAGTAATTATCCCAGCACGCGAGAAAAAGAGAAAACTGTGTTGTTTCTAGTTATCGTATCCAGCCTTCCCACTCGCCCTTGTAGATATCTCCAAGGCTATATGAACTCCATTTCACAACTAAAAACCCAGCTTTTAAGAGCTTTCCCTAAAATGACGTACCAGGTAAGTTAGAGTGTGGATGTCAGATCCCTTTTGTCACACTCCAGAGCAGATTGTCTTTCTATTCTACCTTTGTGTAAACTCTTGAAAGGTATTGGTAAGTAAAGTGACATAATTTAACATTAATTATCCTAAACTCTCTTACTCATCTGCACCACACTGTCTCCAATCCTGCAATATTTGGAATTAAATCCTGATTCCAAGGCTAAAATCCAATGTGTGGTTTTGCTCTATGAATTCTGCATTCTCCTCTCATCTGTCTCTTCCCCACAAAATACAGATGCCCAAAAAGAAAGCAAGGGGGATGGGCACAGTTCTCTAAATGAAGCAGTCATTTTTCTACATGTTGGTCTGATCTACAGCACTGAATTTCTGACTGGCTCACCCTGTCTGTATTCTGAGGGACTACCTGGCTCTAAAGACTGCAGGCTGCTTGCCTTAAACTCGTGCCCATAACCTGAGACTCGGAGACATTAGAATGCTGTCTGTATCTTCTTGGCACCGGATCCTTCTCCCACTGGCCTGGCCAGTCTCTTCCACCTGCATTCTTCCAGACCTGATTCATTTCTTATCCTTGTTCTAGCTGAAGGAGTTTAGAACATGCCACCCCAAAATATGCTGTTTTGGTATACTGATTACTTTGAGCTGAAGGCACTAGAAAACAGCAAATGCAACAAGAGGCTTTCTTTGAACTTCCCTTATCCGCCTAAAGACAGATTCTCCAAAAGGAACTTCATCATTACCATCAGTCACCTCCCCGGAAGTTTCATTAACCAAGGAAGATGAACTTTTATCACAGGAGAGGGAGACTAGGAATTGACACCATGCCCAGGTAAACTTTCTCACAAACTATCATTGATTATCCCAAAGACCCATTCTTCTTTCCCCCAAATCATTCCCTCTCCCCTAAGTTGCCTCCATTCCCCTTACCCTATCCACTATGAAGAGGGTACATAAGCTCCTAAATCTCACTAGGTTTTTGAGCATTCACTTTTCTTTCCTGTGATGCCACTTAGTTCATAATTAATTTGTAGACCTTTTCTCCTGTTAACCTGCCTGTTGTGAGTTTATTTCATAGATTCACTTACCAAATGTTTAGAAGGTAAAGGGAGCATCTTTACTCCTTTATACGGTGTTTCTACAATTCAGAGGTTACAAACAAAGGCCTCTAGACTTTAGACAGATAGTATAAATGAATGAAGCTAAGCAGACAGACCAAAGTGCACTGGAGCATGACTGCTGGCCTCAGGTTCTAGAGCAGGAGGAATCTACTACTGTGAAGTATTTCCAGAATATAGACCCAGTGTTATCAGCTGCACTGATTTTTAAGAGAAGGTAGATATCCTGATTTTTTTTATGTGAAATTGGTAACTAATTAGTATGGTCTGAATATTTGTGCCCCCTCCCAAATTCATATGTTGAAACATAACCCCCTGTGTGGTAGTATAAGGAGGTAGGGATTTTGGGAGGTGATTAGGTCACAAGGGTGGAACCCTCATGAATGGAATTAGTGCACTTACAAAAAAGACCCCAGAAAGCTAGCTCACCCTCCCACTATGGGAGGACACCATGAGAAGACAGCCATCTATGAGGAAGCAGGTCCTCCCCAGACCTGAATCAGCCAGCACCTTGATCTTGGACTTCTCAGTCTCCTGAAGTGGGAGACATAAATACTTGTCATTTATAAGACACAGTTTATGGTATTTCTGTATGTTATTTTATAGCATCCCAAATAGACTAAGACACTAATCAAGTGGTATTTCAAAGCATTATGTGGACACACAATACAACCAGACATTCCCCACCGTGATTCAGTTTATAACTTCTGCGTCTGATAATTGCTCAGCCCTGCTTAGAAAGTATAATTCTCACAATTTTAAATGCCTTACTTGCAAAAAGAGAGGTGAAACAGTGACATGGATTGGTGTTAGAGAATTAATGATGGAAAGCTTTGATAATCACATCAACGTACGACAAAAGTAATCTACCCAAAGTAACAATGGGAGACAGTTCTCCATGTGTCTCTCATATTTAAAGACATTAACAGGCTTTTTTTAGATCATCTGTTCAAGAATATTTGTATAGCATAGGGGTCCCCAACCCCCAGGCCATGAACCGGTACTGGTCTGTGGCCTGTTAGGAACCTCCTGGCACAGCAGGAGAGGTTAGCCGCAGGCAAAGGAGCATTACCACCTGAGATCCGCCTCCTGTCAGATCAGCCATAGATTCTCACAGGGGCATGAACCCTATAGTGAACCATGCATGAAGGGATCTAGGTTGCATGCTCCTTATGAGAACCTAATGCCTGATGATCTGAAGTGGAACAGTTCTATCTCAAAATCCACCCTATCAACCATCCATGGAAAAATTGTCTTCCATGAAACCAGTCCCTGGTGCCAAAACGGTTGAAGACTGCTGATCTAACACACAGCCTTGGAGGATACAGATGGAGGCCCTCCCTGGAGCAACACACAGGAGTGCTAATGGTCTGTTACAGAATAGTCACATTTTCTAAGGTCAGTTTCCTCTTACGTAATATAATCTTTTGCACTATTTGTGTTACTCTAAGAACTGTGGCTCAGGAAACCAGTGAAGATGCTAATACCCTGGTTATTGTTATTGCTGTAAGTAGTAAAGTCCTTGGTCTCTGACCCAGGTGTTTCATGAGTTTTCCTAGTATGCATAAAACAGTGGTAGACTAACATATAAAGCTCCAAATGCAATAAAATCTCAGATTCTCTATTGTTCTCGACAACTGATACTTGTTTTTTCTTTAAATTCTAGCTATAGTAGCTGCTCTAAAATGAACAGTCTAGAATCTTCTTCCATACTGATTACCACATTTATCTGAATCAATATATTTCTCCTTTGCTTTTGAAAGTACAACAATGCCTTATTCTCCATCAAAAACAGTCATGAACTTTCATCATTTCAAACACCTAAATCTCTTTCTATCTCATTGTTTTTATCTATTTTAGGCCTCCATCTTCACCTTCAGACAATAGCTTTGTGCTTACCAATAAAGCAGAATGACTAGTAGGTAGACTGTCAACCTATGCTGGCTGAGTTTCAAACTGTGTTTTTCTACCTATTGGTTGTATTACTCTGGACAAGTTATTCAATCAATACATGCCTCAGTTTTCTTACCTATAAAATGGGGATAGTAATAGTAATTAACTCCGAGAATGATCTGCAAATTAAATCAGTTTACACATTTCATGTCTTTAGACTAGTATGTGGTTTATAGCAAGAATGTAATACGTGCCACCGATGATTATTCCGTTGAATATTTTTTGAAAAATTCCGTTAAGTTCTGACTTTAAATGCAGGTTGTTTGTGATTTACAGTCTATCTATTAGGAAGCTGAATGATAATTTAGGGCTACAAATGTGCTTGGTCCTTTCACAGTTCAAATCCTCAATAGATTAGAAAAACATTTTTTATAAACTTTCTGTTTTGAAAAAACAAACACCTCATATCCCAGTCTTCTACAAATGACATGAACCAAGCATCGATCCCTCTCCAGTCAAAATGTAAATGTACAACTATACCACAAAGTTTAAAACAAAGTATCATATAACTCTTCCACTGACGACTGTGTTCACTCAGGATGCTTAAATATTATCACATAAATATTAGACGTTCTCTTCACAGCCCTACTAAAAAAAGTCAATCCACCAAATATTACTTGTCTGAAGCAATGTTTCCATTGCTGTTTTCACTATGCTATGCCATTTCTCTTAATGGCCTCAGATAACATCCCCTGATTTTCTAAGAGCTGTCCTTTCTATTTTTCTGAGCCTGTGAAAATTAAAGTAAAGCTTCCAAAGGGGTAAAGCAAAAGAGAAAAAGCTACAAAAATCTGGTTTGATTTTCCTACACTTTCCTCCCTCCCTATATCCAAGCAGCTAATCTCCTCTCAAACAGTACAATAGAGCAGCTAGACATAAAGAAAAGGAGATAAAATTGGCCAGCCAGTACATTGTTCTTGCTAATCTGGACCATTTACATAAGGGTTAGAAGGCTTGTTTCATCATTTAAACAGGCTTAAAAGCCTCTTTGCAAATGAGATTTAGTTCCTACAAAAGAATGAATTCTAGCTATTTGGTGAGTTTCTGCTAGACCAGCACTGGGAGCTGACTTGGCAGTAACTACAAGCTACTTCTTTGGCCACATACGGTATATGCAAAGATTGCTTCCAGCTGCCAAAACTGAAAAGCGTCAAGCTGATTAAATTCTTTCCAGGAGGTGAACAGGATGAGGGGCAGGTTAAGATGTCAATAATATCAGATCTTAAACTGTACCTGGCCAAACTCTTCCTCTATGCAGGTGCTTTAAAAGTGGCTTTGAATGCTCAGAGCCGTTAAATTTTCTTTCAAAGAGAATGGAATGGTGGACAGTGAATGAAATTCAGAGACAGAAGACATAAAATAGTCTCAAGCCGTGAAGCGAAGACAATCTAAACTCTTTGATTCATTGTTGGTCTGAGTGGCATTGGGCACACGATAAACTGCATAACTAACTCCCTTGCCAATATTAGCACAAAAGATCACTGGAAGGAAAAGATGTTCTTAACACAGAAGAGTACAATCTTTGCATCAAAATCTTAGATTTTAAAAATCAAGATCATGTTTATATATACTATACCTATTATGTCTTTTACCTGGCACACCTTGAACAGATGTTCAGTGTGACCTTGGCCTGAGGCTCAGCAGGGTAAGTAGGACGGCCTTGGTTAAATTTGCTCCCAGAAGGTACCAGGGTTGTTACTCCCTCCATTCTTAAATCATTAAGATCCTCTGTAACAACACAAACAATTACAGAGAAAAAAAATTAACTCTAGTGGAATTAAGGAGAAAAATTCATATTTTCAGGTATCTGCCATTAGTTTGTTAAGCAAAACAATACATAACCCCTTTGCAAAAATCTAACTACATATATCAATTATTTTTCAAATTATTTCTAGACGTAGTTGGAGACAAATTATGTGTGAAGATTTACAAGAGACAAAACGGTGAGAGACTGAATATATGGAGAGTGGGCAGAGCACTTATGACCACAGACCGACACACAACCTCTGCCATACTCACCGGCGAAGCCAAACTATAACCTCTGCAGCAATCAGCCCTAACTGGTCAGGTCTTGGTCAATGACTGCCAGCTCTCCTATTTTTTCCCTTTGTTCTCAACTCAGAACCAACCACACAAAACCAAATATGTTTCAAAACCAATTGCATAAACCCTCCGCTTCTAATGAGTCTGCTTTCAGCTTCCCCATCAACAACCTCCAATCAAAATATAACTGACGTCTTCCCCTTTTTCACTCTCAATGTTTGCTTTCTACCTTCACCTGGGGAGGACAACAGTAAACCTGAATAGTCATGCTTCAAAGGTTTACTGAAGCCCACTTCTATTTTTCCCAGGTCCTTAATCAAGAATCAAAAGACCTAAATTTTCTCTTGAGATTCAGCTCTGTTACAATATGTATATGATCTCCTACTTTTTCAGAGAACAAGGAAGCTTGTAAAAAGGATTCCAATTACTTGCTCTCAGCTTTAGCACTAAAGATATATAAAGTTTCAAAAGATAAATCATAATTTTTACAAAAATCTAATTCATTATTGAAGGCATAACGTATGTGAGGAGGAAAATCACTGTCTTCTGATGACTAAAGATCATAAAAACATCCTAGATCCCTCAAAAAACAATCAGGAGGATTGCATGTTTTAACTGGATATTACAAATGAGTGTCAAATAAATTGTTCCTGAGATGGTGACATCTCAGTCTAAATCATGAACCGGCCTTATGGACTCTGAAGAAGGCTTGTCAACAGACTTCTTCCACAGGCATCCCAAGTGAAAGCCTTGTTGTCTACTTGTGCATAAGCGAACTGGAAAAACACTTAGGGTTTTAACTCAACTTCATGGGAGTCATCAAAAACTTATCACCTTGACCCGGTTACCAAGGCTTATTCCCCTTGTTTAAGAGCCTAGGTGCCAATTCAAAACCGGGTGCTTCTGCAGAGCTAATTACAGGCTCCCCTCTTGATCTCAGGATTCGTCATGCAATACAGACATTACTTACTACTCCCTCTGAACACACACTTTTCAGCCAGCATTAAACACTCATGAGAGTCGGTTACTCTCTTCCTCTCACATTACTGTTCACCACTAGAACACCCTATTTTTGCTACTCTTCTGCCCCTGCTAGAAGAAGTGAACCCGTGATTTTCTTACCTCAGGAAACTTTCTGCACTTCTGTATTTGAACTGCCATTGAAAACCCTGATCCAATATTATTTGTTGCTGGATCATATTTCAAAACTTGAAACTAGAGGTTATCAAGCAGAGTATGCTACCACTAATTTGTGTGACTATGAAATATAGTCCTCTATCAGAGGTAAAATTACTCCAGATGGCAGAAATATTGTATGTACTTGAGTTTGTTAACTGGACAACGACCTCAGAGTAAATACATATACAGGTACAATTAAAAAAAAATACATGACTTTGGGGTGCTCTGGAAACAAAGGGTTTCCTAACTTTGCTAGAACCTCCATCAAACATAGAGAAGATGTTTAAAACACTTTTAAATATAGTCCTGCTCCATACAGAGGTAGTTTATTATAAAGATTGAAGCTAATGAAAATATGAACAATACAGAAGCTAAAAGAAATGTTCTAATAGAATATTTTGCTAAAGAAGCAGCCTTAATGAAGGTTATGAGCCTATCTAAAATTTTAGAGAATAAATCTCTAGAGTAATTACAAGACACCATTATAAAATACCAACATTTAGCCCCTGATTCTGAAAAAAAAAACAAAAAAAACAAAAAAAAAACCACAGTTCTAGCTTTAATCAGATAATCTCTGGCATTTTTGGTGGCACCAGATGGCTTCAAATGAATACTAATTAAATTCCTCCATGAAGTGACTCATCATGGTACAGACAAACTGGTTACAATCTTAAATTTTCAGAGTAGACAGCTGACTCAAGACCTTCAGAGGGAGATAATGACCTCAGAGAGTAGACAGCTTTTGCCCACCATATTGGATCAAGATCTCTGGTGTAACTGCTATTTTGTTTTTTATCTACTTAATTACAGCCATTTTCTAAAGACCCCTGGTAGTTACCCACCCACGATGACTCTTTTTCTCTTTCATTTTATTCTTATTAAAATTTCGGATCAGAGCATAATCACTTTCTAACACTAATCTTGGATTATCCTAAATAGTAACCTTCAAGCTCACTGATTGCTGGATATGCTATCCATCACGAGACTATCATAATCAAAAACCCTTGGAAAATTTCGGTCTCATCAAATGAGACCACAGGGAATTAAAGCCAAAGCATTTCCACTTGAACTTACATGGATAAATCAACCTGTGATTTTGCCAGTGTCCCTTTCTCACAAAATAACCCTATTATTATAATCTATTAATTAGAATCTATGTAATTCTAAATTTGAATTCAACAGCCTTCATAGGAGGGTGAGCCAATTACTTGTCACCTGGAAGAGACTAATAGAGATTCACATGTGTAACCCAACTAATGAACAGCCTTGATCCAACCTCAGGTCATGAACAATTTCTTTTTTCTGGATCCCTGTGTATTCCTACCAGATACTACTTTCCTTGCATCTAGATAGCTAGTCCTGCTTGCTTCATGCACACATACATCATGCACTTTAAAAATAGCATTACAAATCTTACTGGTACACAGACACCCTAATTCTGTAGATCATCAAGGCTGGGAATTTTAATTCTGATGCAAGCTCCTAAATGAGGCCTCCCTTTAATATTCAGGCACTCTACTTGGAGGAGTTACTGATTCATTGTTTATACAAACAACCAAAGCAGTTTTCAACAATAGAAACCATGCAAACAGAAGACTATAAGACATGTAGCACTAATGCTGGCAGAAACCATAAGTGATACTACCTCTACCCTAGATGGAATACAGATCCATCTCAACTGTTGGCAAGAGAGTTGAACAATCGCATTCTTCTGGATTTTTTTTTTCACTAGTCATGGTGGTATATGTACCATTGCTGACACTTCTTGCTATACTTGGATCAGTGAAACAGGTAAGGTAGAAAAGTCTACATGTCAGCTTGACAAAAGGCTACTTGGTTCTCTAAGTTTGGTCCTCATGACCTTGAGATTTGTTCTTCTAGCCTGGGTTGGACAATTCAAGTTCTTGGTTCTGAAGAACCAAGTCAGTCACCCCATTGGCTCTGAAGAACCAGGTCAATATTAAATTGACTTAAATTCTTTTTGCTTTTTTCATAGTGTCCATGATGCTGGTACATTGAATTCCATATGGAGGCTTAAATGCTTGTATGTGGCCACTCCCTCATCAGATGATCGCAATGATGATGCAACAAAAAAAGATTAAAAAGATCTTGTGATACGATTGACTAAGGATACAACTGAACAATCATCAAGCAGTGAAGCTTGGGATCTCTCACCTTACCTTTTTACTAACATCCTTTTGGCAAAAAAGAGAGTGACCAAAGGAGGGGAGATTGAATATATATGCAGACAATAGGTGGATTATTTATTTTTATTTTTATTTATTTATTTTTTAATTGAGACAGAGTCTCGCTCTGTCACCCAGGTAAGAGTGCAGTGGTGCGATCTCGGCTCACTGCAACCTCCTCCTCCCAGGTTCAAGCAATTCTCATACCTCAGCCTCCTAAGTAGCTGGGATTACAAGCACACGCTATGACGCCTGGTTAATTTTTTGTATTTTTTTTTTTTTTTTTAGTAGAGGCAAGGTTTCACTGTGTTAACTGGGATGGTCTTGATCTCCTGACCTTGTGATCTGCCTGCCTTGCCCTCACAAAGTTCTGGGACTATAGGCATGAGCCACTGCACCTGGCCAGATCATATGCAGCATTAGAACATTGACCCACAATCTCTGCAGCCATTGCCTCAAAACATTCAGGACTTCATCAATAAAGATCAGTTTCCCTCGTTTCACCCCTATTTCCAACTCAGAACCAACTGGAGAAAGCCAAGTGTGCTCCCAAAACCAATTGCATAAGATAGTCTGTTTCTAGTCAGCCCTTCTTCAGTTTTCCCATGTCAACAACTTCCAGTCAGAACATATTCAAAGCCTTCCCTTTAAAAATTATTATTATAAAGTTTTCCTACTCCCCCCGCATGCCTTTGGGTCTCTGATAAATGCAAGTGATAGTGGCTGACTCCCATTCTATAACCAGCTCTGAATAAATAGATAAATGTTCTCTGCTTGTTTTCATTTGTGTAGTCTTCATTTATTTCCATAATGGCAACCTTCAAATATCTAAAGGTTTGTCACAGAGCAGAGATATTAGAGTTCCCCCTGTGCCTGCAGAGAAGAAATGTGTGTAAGAGGAGAGTGTGTTTCTCATCAATATAACAACCTTTTAATATTTATAGTTGCTCAAAGGCATACTGTACAGTGCTGTGTAGGAGATGTGATTACCCCATTCCTAGAAATGTTAAAAGCAGAGGCTAAATAATTGTTTATAGTGGGCAAATTAGAGTTTTGCAGAAGCATTATACTAAATGGCTTAATCCAAATCTAAGCTTCCCATATATTCTCATCATACTTCTATGATTTAGGGTACATCTGTTAAAAAGAATATATTGATTATGTAAAAGAAGACTGTTTAAATGAAGCAATCACCTTTTGGGGGCCATTTTGTTATGAATTAGAACTAAAAGTTGCTTTCTCTTTTTTTATCTTGGAGCCACAAAGCACACCACACTGACTTATTAATGTCTTTCATACTGATATGAAGAAATTGTGTGTTAATTCTGGCCTAGGGAGCCCAGACATGCTGGCCCCTCATTACCTTTGAGGATATGTTCAAAGGCCAAAATCATCAACTATCTACTTGCTTCTGTACCATTTTTCTACTAATAAGACACAGAATCCTGGTATGGAGCGCCATGGCAATTATCTAAGCATTTTTAGATTGTTTGACATACGTAGAGAAGGTAATAAGACATGAATTTTATGACTGCATTTTGATGAACAGTAAAAACTCCCTGCCAGAACTCTCCTTTCATGTGCAAATTTGAGTGTATTTAATGAGACTTTTTGAAGATTTCCTAGCAGCTCCTCACACCCCATCTGGATAGCACCTCTTTTTTCCAGTTCAGAATAACTATCACAGTGTGGGAGAACAGAGAACCCTAGAGTCAGAAGCCTTCTGGAATTCATTTGCTGGTTCATTGGAGACTTCAGAGTGCTGTAAGCTGAAAGTGCTTCAACAACTGCTATGGTTCTTGTAGTGTCAGATGTGACTGTGGCAATGGCAGTGAAATCGGCTCCTGCAGTCTTAGAAGAGGCCTCACTCTGAAAAGTGTCCATTCATTTTTTCTTTCTTTACAAATACTTATTATTTTAAAGAAGATCAATGAGCTCCTAATAACTACTGAATACTTACCAAGCTCTAAAAGGTGACAGAATGATAAAAAATTTGGTTTGGTCATGGGAGAATACTAATAACCTATGCTAAATTTACAAAGAACAAAAATAAAATAAAATACAAATATAGGTCTCTCTAGCTCCATTTCCTTAACAACATTACTTAAGGGAGCAGGTGTCTAGGATTAAGTAATTAAGAGAAGTAAAACCCCAAAAATGCCTAACCTTAGGAAGGTTTGGAAAGTTTATGAAAATGATAAGGGAGAAAAACAAATTAAGTAATTTAAGTAAGATTCTGTCTAAGCACTTTTTAATACTGCATAAGTCAAGGGAGGAAATACCAGGAACATATCCTAGGTGTAGAAAGCTGAGAATCTTTGAATACTAATGGTATTGAAGGAGGTAAAAATATGCCATTCTGGCATGTTGACTATTTTGAGTTAAAGGCATTTGAAATACAGCAGGTGCAAGAAAATTACTCTGACCTTCATTCTATTTCTTAAAAACACAAAAAATGAAATTCATATGTGAAAGATGCCCACTTATACTACAAGAAAAGCAACATTCTTATCATCAAAGACAAAAAAATTGAGATGGAGAGAATTCTGTACAGATCTTTTAAAATATCTCAACCTGTAAGCCTTCCCATATTATTTATTAGATTCTTCACAATTTACTATTCTTTGTCTGATTCAGTATATAAGTGATTGCCTCTGTTTTTTGGATCTTCATTTCCTTTTGAGGGCTCCCATGCCATGTAAAACTGTATTAAGTATTAAATAAATTCATAGGATTTTCTTCTGTTAATTTATATCGTGTCAATTTAATTCTCAGGCTCAGCCAAAAACCAAAAAACAAAACAAAACAAAATCAAAACAAAAACAAAAGCCTACAAGGGAAAAGGTAAAGTACTGCCTCTCCTATAGTATCAGAACCTTTCTGTCTTTTCTTCCTTCTTTTTTCTTTCTTCCTCTCTTTTTTCTACTCTTTCTTTCTTCCTTCCTATTTGGGGACTTCTTTCCTAAGATATTCTCCAAAATATTCTTTACAATATCCAGCCCAGTGCCACAGATATGGGAGATATACCATCTTTGGTTGCAAGTAGATAAAAATTTAGTCTGTTAAGAAGAAATTTGGTAAGCTGGAAATTTCTTAGAAGCAATTACGAATAGTTTCCACAACAAAAAAATTTGTGATTCTTAAGATAACAGTGGTAAAGAAGGATAATATAAAAATC
This sequence comes from Nomascus leucogenys, assembly GCF_006542625.1. Taxonomy (NCBI): domain Eukaryota; kingdom Metazoa; phylum Chordata; class Mammalia; order Primates; family Hylobatidae; genus Nomascus; species Nomascus leucogenys. The sequence goes on from NC_044396.1 coordinate 3,391,300, forward strand.
AACTGATGGGAACTTTAAAAAATATACTTGCCCTATTTTGATGCTTTGAAATTGAACTGTCTAGTAAGTGGGAGAAGAATGTTAGGAAGATAGATAACAAAATATTATGTGATCAACCCCATCCCAGAAGAAAAATAAATGTTTTAACTGTTATAAGAAATACATAAGAAAGCAACTGAGGTTGGGGGGAAAATACCAGATATTGTCTTTTGGCACTTGGCCCTATTCTTACTAGCTTCCATGCTCCCCTGTATTGGAGAGGCTAGAAAACTAAGAATTGAATTGCTTACACTCTTTTACTATCTAGTTCGCCACATAAGTTTTGTCAAGCAGCTGCAGTAGCTAGAAGAATTAACAGGTAGAAGAGAGGTAGAACCACTCATTTTCCTCTAGCAGCAGCTCCAACTGGGTGGACTTTGTAGGTACAAGTGCTGTTGGTTGATTATTTTTTAAAACTCTCTACACTTCTATTAATATTACAAAAGATTTATGAAATCTGAAGCAATTTCCTGAAGTTTTCTAACTTCTGGGTAGCAATAGCCAATATCTGCACTGCTGTAGCAGAGGTTCTCCTTGAGGGCTCTGCCCTGCAGCAGACTTCTGCCTGGACATTCAGACATCTCCATACATTCTCTGAAATCTAGGCAGAGGCTCCCAAAGCTGAACTCTCATCTTTTTTGCACAGCAGCGGGCCCAATACCATGTGGAAGCTGTAAGACTTGGGGACTGCATCCTCTTAAGCCATGGTCTGAGCTATACCTTGGCACCTTTTAGCCACGGCTGGAGCTGGAGTGGCTGGGATGCAGGGCACAATGTCCCAAGGCTGAACAGAGGAGCAGAGCCCTGGCCTGACCCACAAAACCATTTTTTCCTACTAGGCTGCCAGGCTTGTGATGGCAGGGGCTGCTGTGAAGATCTCTGACATGCCCTGGAGCTACTTTCCTCATTGTCTTTTCCATTAACATTGGGTTCCTCATTACTTATGCAAACATCTGCAGCCAGCTTGAATTTATTGCCAGAAAATAGGTTTTTCTTTTTTACTGCATGGTCAGGCTTCAAATTTTTCAAACTTTTACACTCTGCTTCCCTTTTAAATGTAACTTCCAGTTTCTGATCTTTTCTTTGTGAACAAATATGGGCTACACTTTTACCAAAAGCCAGGTCACCTCTTGAATGCCTTACTGCTTAGAAATTTCTTCTGACAGATACCCTAAATCATCTTTCTCAAGTTCAAAGTTCCATAGCTCTCTAGGGCAGGGGCAAAATGCCACCAGTCTCTCTGCTAAGATACAAGAGTGACCTCTACCCCAGTTCCCAAAAAGTTCCTCATCTCCATCTGACACCACCTCAGCCTAGACTTCATTGTCCATGTCACTATCAGAATTTTGGTCAAAACTATTCAACAAGTCTCTAGGAAGTTCCAAACTTTCCCACATCTTCCTGACTTCTTCTGAGCCCTCCAAACTGTTCCAACCTCTGCCCATTACCCAGTTCCAAAGTTGCTTCCACATTTTTAGGTATCTTTAGGCAGTACCTCACTCCTGGTACCAATTTTATGTATTAGCCCTTTTTCACATTGTATAAAAAACTTCCCGAGACTAGGCAATTTATAAAGGAAAGAAGTCTGATTGACTCACAGTTCCACATAGCTGAGGAGGTCTCAAGAAACTTACAATCATGGCAGAAGGTGAAGGGGAAGCAAGACACATCTTACATAGTGGCAGGAGAAAGAGAGGGAGCAAGGAGGGAACTTCCAAACACCTTTAAACCATCAGATCTCAAGAGAACTCCCTCACTATGAGAACAGCATGGCGTAAACCACTCCCATGATTTAATCACCTCCCACCAGGTCCTTCCCTTGACACATGGGGATTATAATTCAAGATGAGATTTGGGTGGGGACACAGAGCCAAACCACATCAACAGTACTTTCTGAAATGTTATGCAGCTAATATGACTGTAGCCCTGTAGCCTGAGATGTATAGGGATAGCAGAATGGAATATTAAAACAGAGTTTAGTCTCAGATGATAAAGGGAGATAATAAATGATTATAATAATTATGATATTATAATAATCATGAAGGAAGATATCAATTCTGTGTTTCAGAAAGATAACTGGCTGGGCACAGTGGCTTGTGCCTGTAATCCCAACACTTTTGGACAGAGGTCAAGGTGGGAGGATCACTTGAGCCCAGAAGTTTGAGACAAGCCTGGCAACATAGTGGGGCCTTGTCTTTATTTACTTATTTATTTATTTTTATTTTTGAGACAGAGTCTTGCTCTCTTGCCCAGGCTGGAGTGCAGTGGCATGATCAAGGCTCACTGCAACCTCCACCTCCCAGGTTCAAGTGATTCTCCTGCCTCAGCCTCCTGAGTAGCTGCAGGTGCGTGCCACCACCGTGCCTGGCTAATTTTTGTATTTTTAGTAGAGATAGGGTTTCCCTATGTCAGCCTGCCTGGTCTCAAACTCCTGACCTCAAGTGATCTGCCCGCTTCAGCCTCTCAAAGTGCTGGGATTACAGGCATGAGCCATGAACTGTGGCTGGGGCCCTGTCTTTAAAAAAAAAAAAAAAAAAAGCTGGGCATGTTGGGGCATGCCTGTGGTCCCAGCTACTCAGGAGGCTGAGGTGGGAGGATCACTTGAGCCCATGAGGTTGAGGCTGCAGTGAGCTCTGATTGTGCCACTGCACTCCAGCCTGGGAAACAGAGTGAGACCCTGTCTGCAAAAAAAAACTGAAAGATAATTGTAGGTATATTTATTAAAAACCAATTAAATAAATAAATAATTTGCTACATTTATAAAAATTAATTGTAGGACTTTTTTGGAATATAGTCAATATTATCAATAATATAACCACTATAAAATATTCCTCAATGACATAATTATATTCAACTAAAATATTCAGTGAATGAATTAATAAATATATTACCCATAACTATAAGTGCATTTCTTATTAAGATATTCATACTTAAGACTATACAATTATACATTCAACTAAATATCATGGATATAGTGTATATAGTGAATATATTCACTATACTGTAGAACTATACTGTTGAATTCATGAGTCACTAGTTACATGTTATTATCGAGTGCTTGAAATGCCGCTAGTCTGAATTGAGTTATGCTGCAAGAGTTAAATATACACAGAATTTCAAAGAAATAATACAAATAAAATAGTGCAAAATATCTAATTTACAACTTTTCTGTTGACTACATGTTGAAATGATAATATTATGGATATACCAGTTTAAATAAAATGTGCTATTAAAAATAATTTTACCTGTTTCTTTTTCCTTTTTTAATGTGAGTACTAGAAAATTTAAAATTATTACATTGTTTCAATTATATTTCAATTTGTAACTCATTATTTTTCTATTGGACAGTGCTAATTTATAATATATATCATGAATATATTAATAAAAATTATATTTTAAAATAAACTCTCTTATGTTCTATTGCTTTATACTAAATATTCCTTAAATTGATACAAAGAAGAATACATTCATTGACAATATTTAAGAATAATATTCATGAGGTAAATGCAATCATATTCATTGATTCTATTCAAAAGAATAATTTAAAATTATTTGCTATACTCTTATCTGGCTCTATTTTCTTCCTAAAGCCCTTATCATTACTTCACTTTGTACACACATACACACATACGCATGCACTTAAACATAAACACACATTTACATACAGACACATATATACACACACACCTATTACATTTATTTTAAAATATCTTTTTCTTTTCTGACACCTTAGAATAGAAACTTGATCTTTCTCATTTATTATTATAATCTCAGTTTCTTAGAAGTATGTCTACCACAGAGTAGGCATTCATTGATATTTGCTGACCGTAAGATTTTGTATAATTTGATAATTAATTGATCATCTGATAAATTAATCTTTACATAGGATTGACTTTTGGAATGTTAGTTTTTGAAGGAATACATTTGTTGCACTTAACAGCTACTGGAAAAAATTTAAAAACTGGAAAAGGGAGATGTGGCAGGAAGCAGGGGCCAGGAGTAAGAAGAGAAAGAAGTGTATCGAAACGTAATTTCAGAGGAAGATTCAGTAGGATGTAGTGAACAACTGAATGTGCCATCTGAACAGGTTTCTTCATCTTACCACTTCTAGGGAATACAGGAAGAGACAGTACTTTTGGTTTCACGCATGCTGAGATAGAGCTATCTTCAAGATATACATATGGACGTCTGGTAGACACTCAGAGGGACAAGTCTGGATCTAGTGAAGGAGTTTGGAATGGAGCTATAGACCATCTGGCTGAGAAAACCTGGTACAATTATCATCCCAGTAGTTAAAGTTGAGTAGTGACACTCTTTGCATCTAACTATTTTTACAAGTAAAATGTGTGCATTATATGAATGTTATATTTAAGAACTTATAAAGAAGAGAGTACTACATTTTTTTTTTCTTTTCATACTAGGAAGCTCAAAGCAGTAATTTGTTTTTAAACGTACCCTTTAAAAGTGTGTTGTATCTTCTGAGTTACTGCAACACTATTGAGGAAAATGAACTAATTTATGACCAAAGACATGTGAGCTTTTCATCTTTACACAATAGCAAATAACCAAGAATTAATCAAACAAAAAAAGTGTTTTGATTTAATTTAAGGAAATAACAGCTGCCTAGATGAAATAATCCCAAGACATTCGTTCAAATGTAATCCATGAAATAGTTTGCAGCTGCTTGAACTAGACAATGTGGGAGATGAGTGAATTTTCACATCTGTTTCAAGGAACTTTATAACTAAAATTAAAAGCTTTCCAAACATTAGTCCCTTCACAGTGATTCAGTGATGGGTTACACAAGAATTTTACGGCAGTTTTTCCCTGCATTGAAATTGGTTTGTTGATTTATATCGATAAAGCTGATTTGGTCAAAGGTTTTAAGCAGATGTTATATATTCTGAGTGAATTATTAAAAATAAAGCAAATGTTAAGAAAACAGATCAGGACTTAGACAAGTTTAAATAAAACGTGTATGAAAACATTTTTGTTATGTGAGACAGCTATAGTTCCTAAAAAGGGGAAAAGGAAAAAAGGAGAACGAAACATAATTCACTTTGTTGGGACATATTCTGGTTGAAAGATGAAGGAAAGATGTTCAGGCCATGTTTCTGTTGGTTCTCTATTTTTACAATCATACCTTAAATTTGAATTCAGCATTCTTCTTTAGTACCTCAGAATAGTACAACTTCAAGCTCATAAATAATCAAGCTTATAAATAATAAGAACAAAATACATGTCAGAAATTATAGGTTTTAACTTTTTAGGTTAACCTTAGTTTAAAAACAATTTAAGTTAGAATTGCATTTGGAAAAAGAGGGTCTGGTGGAATTTAAGTGCTGCCTTGAAATTTTCCATTTTAATAACATAAGAGTGAGTAGGTTACAGAATATTTACTCTTCTTGACCACATGAGATCAATAAAGAAAGAGATTAGACCAATTAAGTTAGGGAAAATGTTTATATACATTTAAATTTACATATATTCCAGGTCTTCTCTTGTTAACTGAAGAGTCAAAAACTTTCTGAGATTTTCTTTGTTACTTACCAGTTCCTTTTTAATTTCTTTGAATGTAACCATCAATAGCCAAACACAGGATGACCACGGACTTTTGTAAAAATTTGTGGACTGGAATTTGTTTGCTTAGATTGCAAATGAATCACAAGACTTCTGCTAATTGAACCCCTCATTATTTAAATTGTGAAGGCTCTTCTGTTAGTCAGAAAAATAAAGACAGCTGGGAGTGGTTTTCTTTTTCCAATCTGGAAGAAAACACCAATTCAAGCAAATTCAAATCCAAACACTCCCCAAAACTGGGTTTCTGCATCAGAGTGCATCTTTATTATTCTCAGTTTTCACACACCACAAATACAAAAGATTATATTGTATACACTTTGTTTCCTGTAACTTTTGTCACCCTGTGAAGTTTTGACAGACAGAGGTTAGAGGTTGTGAACAATTCTCTTTCATAAAAATCACAGAAATTCCTGGCACGTGAACTCATGTCAGGGGAGGGTTGTGCCTCGCCTGGTGTAACTGAAAGCCCAGTAATAGCTTTAACTGAAGTGCAACACATTGTCAGCAACACAAAAATCTACAGACAATGTCAGAGGAGGAGTTGTTGTTGCGGGGAGCAGACTTGAGGGGCAGTAGGAGAAGGCCATGGAAAGGAGACCAGAACAGAGGGTAGAAGGGTTCAGGAATACAACTGGAAATCAGAGTGAGGAAAGTCAGGCAGAACGTTCAGAGTGTCGACCTGGAGAAGGCAAGGTTGGTACCTAGGTAGTCATCAGGAGAGGCTGGTTAACCTAAAAGACTAGGATTATGTAAATTATTGATTATTGTAAGACGATGGGTAAAAATGTGTAATTTTTTTCAAATATGAAAAACACTGCAAAATCTTGCAAAAGCTCATGATTTAAATTACCATTTTAAAGTATATTTATTCAATTCAAATTCTCCCAGGACACTTCTCTGGATAAAAAACCTTATATATTTAATATTTCTTGAGAGTTAAGTCAGTCTTTTTGAAAAGCTTTTCTCATCCCAGCATTTTATTTATGGAATTTTTGCTGGCCCTGTTAGGTAGCATTATATTACAGAAAGCATTATTTCAGTCACTATAAATGATACATCAAACATATTTATACTTCTTAGTTTCTAAACTAATTACTGACCCTATTTAATAGAATTTTTATACTTCTACAGCCCCTGTGTTAATAAATAAGATCCTTGTTGAGAACTTCCTATGTGTACTTTATTAATGTGTTGACTGCTCATGCATTTTGGCCATAAACCTAATAATCGAACCTTGTATCATAGTTGATGATATTTTGATTCTTGATCCAAACTACAAATATTAATTGAGCTCATTTTGATAAGTGCTTCTGCATTGGGTTACATAATATGCTAACTCAAAAAAGCCATTTGGAGAGACAAATGTATTATGTACTAATTGCTACAGTCCCTATTTTAGCAGTTAACTTTTCTGCATACATGCTCTAAATTTGTCATTAGTAAAGTTGACTCTGTCTGAAGTCAGTTTACTTTATATACAACACAAATGCACAAAACTAAATTGACATATTAGTGGATTTCAGTTCAGGATTTAATTTTTGTTTATTTTTTCTCTGATTTCAAATGGAACAAGATTTGGATGGTGGACGTCTTCCACTCTCCCATTCCTTTCTTTCCTTGTATTCCGTCTTTGTATTTGCTTAAGTCCTAAGCTCTGATACTACTGTTCCTTCACTAAACCCTTAATTTTGCATACCTCTTTCGCTTCAATTTTCCTCCATTTGATGTCCTTTCTACTTCACTTCCCTTCCTCTCTCTCATTTCCACATGGATTTTAAACATTGCTCTCTTGCAAAAAAATCAAACTAATATTTATAAAAGGTATAGTTGAACTTTGTGTTACTAATATTGATATTTTCAATGCATCATGCAACATTCTTAATGAAGCAAATTTTAACCAACTAATGCTAATAAAGTAAAAAATATATCATTACACCAGTCACATTTGTCAAGGTTCTAAGTCCAATATGGTTAATCTGAAATGACATTAAGTTTCATAGCTATCCTCATCATCTCCCCTCCAAACTTCCTTTATTTCTGTCTCATGCTCAGCCCTTCGGAAGAAATAAAAAAGAATCAAATTTGGAGACAAATTCAAAAGAAGACCTTTGCTGGCCATATACTAAAATTGCTGTTGATGTATATTGGCCATGGTTGCCAACTCACCCTCCCTTGTGGTGTGCCACAGGGAGGAGCAGGCACATGACATACCTTTCCCATCGCTGAGATGCAAGCCACACGCCACAAGATGTTGCCTCCCTGTCTGACACATTGTAAATCCATTTTCCATTCTGTGCTGCTTTCTTGGAATTCACATGCTGTTCTCATCCCTTACACTTCAAGCCACAAAACATCGCCACCCCAAGTGGAATTTTACAAGACCATTTTCAATTCTGTTTCATTTTCTTGGAGAGTTGCCTCTGTGAGCTCTTCCTTAATAACATCTCAGGCAGCATTCTGTCACCTCACAACCTCATCTCACTTCCTACATTAGATACGTATTTTGAGTTTCCTAAAAGTGAGTATTTGGTGATAAAACTTAAAAATTAAAAATATAAAAAGGTATCAATTAGCTACATAATATATTCCTTTTATCCAGCAGCCCTAGCCTGTTTCTATACAGGGAGCAGGCCAAGAATGTTACTGCCTTGAGGTCTCTTGTACTTGCCCCCTTCTCAACCCGGGAAGCCTTTACCTAGCTAACCCATAGTGTGTTCTCTCCCTACATTCAAGTCTGCTCAAAGTTCACCTTCTAAGAGATCTCCTTGACTATTTTACGTAAGAGAGCATTCTCTATCATTCTTTATTCTGTTATACTTCTTTATCCCCATAGCATTTATTATCTCCTGAAATTACATTATAAATTTATTGTTCATTGTCTATTTACTAATAAGTTATCAGGAGGCAGCCTGGGCAATGTAGTAAATACCATCTATATAAAAAAAAAAAAAGAAAAGAAAGAAATTAACTGAGCATGGTGGCACACGCCTGTGATCCCCACTACTCGGGAGGCTGAGGCAGAAGGAACATTTGACTCCCAGACGTCAAGGCTGCAGTGAGCTGTGATCATGCCATTGCATTTTTTGTGACAGAGTGAAACCCTGTCTCAAAAAATAATAAATAAATAAATAAATAAATTCCCAGGAGGGCAGGAACTGTCTTATATTCGCTGCTATTTCCTAGAATTGTCCCCGAAACATCAAAGCACACTAGTTATATATTGAATGAGTGAATGATCACTACACCATGATATACATGTCATTATTGTCTCCATTTTATAGATAAGGCATATTATAGATAAGATCCCTTAGAAAGTCTAAAGGGTTTGCCCAAGGCACCCAAGTATTAACTAGAAGAGACAAGAATTGAAGTCTGATCTGTCTAAATTTAGAGCGAGGGTCAGCTTTTATGTACATACTGCTGAGGTGTTATACATGCACCTTCTACAAATGATTTCTCAAACTAGTGTTTCTGTTAGTTAACATAATATTCTTTGTCTTCTGTGTTCCAATTTATACCAAGTTATATCTAGTTAACTCTGTGTGTGAGAAACTACTCTCCAATTTCAATTTTTTTTTTTTTTTTTTTTTTTTTGAGACAGAGTCTCCCTCTGTCTCCCAGGCTGGAATGCAATGGCGTGATCTCGGCTCATTGCAAGCTCCACCTCCCGGATTCAAGTGATTCTCCTGCCTCAGCCTCCCAAGTAGCTGGGATTACAGGCATGCACCACCACGCCCAGCTAATTTTTTGCATCTTTAGTAGAGACCAGGTTTCACCATGTTGACCAGGCTAGTCTCGAACCCCTGACCTCATGATCCACTTGCCTCAGCCTCCCAAAGTGCTGAGATTACAGGTGTGAGCCACCACACCCAGCCCAATTTCACATTTTTAGAAGAGAAATATCATTTGTTGAGTGTCTACTGTGTTTCAATCACTCTCTCAGGTGCTGCAATGGACTGAATATTTCTGTCCCTACCAAAATTCAGAGGTTGAAATCCTAAGCCTTGATGTGAAGGTATTAGGAGGTGGGGCCTTTGGGAATAATTAGGTCATGAGAGTGGAGCACTCATGAACAGGATTAGTGTCCTTATAGGAGGGACCCCATTGAGCTCTCTCACCTTGTTTCTGCCACCCAAGGATTAAGAAAAAAGACGGTGGTCCACAACCCAGAAGAGGGCCTTCATCAGACCCCAACCATGCTGGCACCCTGATCTCAGACTTCCAGCCTCCACAACTGTAAGAAATAAATTTCTCCTGTTCATAAGCCACTCAGTCCACGGTACTTTGTTCAGCCAAATGGACCAACTGCTTTCAAATGTTACACCTTATTCTCTCCCATCAAACAACATCTAAGGCAGTGGTTTTCAACCATGGGTGATTTTTCCCTCCCCTTAAAACAGGGGAACATTGGGACAATGTCTGAAGACATTTTTTATTGTCTTAACTGAGGGTGGGGTGGGGACTGCTACTGTGATCTAGTTGGTAGAGGCCAGCACCCCACAAGTAAGAATTATCCAGCCTAAAATGTTAGCAGTGCTAGGTTGAGAACCACTGCTGTAAGGATTGTCAAATGCCCTGTTTACTGCATTACAGGCAGGTACCATATATGAATAAAATGGGTAGGTATAAGACAATGAAGAGTGTAAGCTGAGGACTGGGAAACTCTTTTGAAAGAGTTTAACGTGTGGGCCAAACAACAGTGTAGGCCAGGTTCAGCCTAAGCAATCTGACATTTGGTTAATAGAGTTTAGTTTGATCAAGTTACACAGCTAGTATGTGGTACAGTCTGGATTTGAACACTAAAGCAATGTTCTTCCAACCATAACACAATAACCTATTCACACTACGTTGCTGATTCACTCTATCTTACACAAAGAAGACTTGCTCCGTAAGGAGTGCTGTGCTTTTACCACAACACCAGTCCAGTATCTCATCATATACCCCTATCACAAATGATATCTATGAACATTTTATGGAAAATATCATGACACTATGAAAGAGACAGTTAAATTGAACTTTGCATAGCGAAACTTCCCCCAAATCGTCTTTAAACATCTTTGCTCTTTCACCAATTTTTGTTCCCTGTGGCTACTCCACATTTTGCATCTCATCTTTTTTTATTTTTTTATTCTCTCAACTTCCCTAACTTCAGTTTCATCTCCAGTCCTTTTGAATTGCAATTGATCTCACTCTGTTTACACAGCCACTAAATACCATGATTAATAAAACAAAGATGCTATCTTCAGATTTATCTTCCTTATGAAATATTGTCTGCTATGCCCACTTACTGCAATGCCTTTGCTATTATGAAAGTTTCAAGCTCATTGCCATACCATCGACCTACCACACTGCTATATAAGCAACACAAAAAGCACATATGTTCTGGTCCCCTTCTCACTTACAACTTTTATTTTTTTTTTCCTTTAAGAGCATCATATGTCAGAAAGAAAACAAGAGGAAGAGGTTAGTAGATATTAATATGCTAAACACACTTGTGTCAGGATGACTTCAAGATGGCCCCATGATCCCTGCTTTCCTCCCTCATTGAAAGTCATCTGGATGTAGTGACTTGCTTCTAACTGAAGAATGCTGTCAAGTTGATTGGACTTCACTTCTGTGATTCAGTTACAAGAGACTGACTTCCATTTCTGCTGGCACATTTTCTCTATTGCTTTCTTGGCTTGCACACTTGCGTGAAACAAGTTGCAATACTGGGGAGGCCACACCACAAGGAACAGAAGGTGGCCTCTGCCCAATAATCAGCTAGGAACTGACACCCACAGTTCAACAACACTTAACAAACTGAATTCTGTCAACAACTGTGTGACGTTGGAGACAGATCCTTCCCCAATTGAGTTTCAAAGGAGACCCCATGAGCCCTGGCTGGCATCTTGATCACAACCATGTGAGATGGCCTGAAGTAGAAGACCCAGTTAAGCTGTGCCTAGAGTCCCAACCCACAGACACTGTGGGATAATAAATGGGTGTTGTTTTAAGCTGCTAAGTATATGATGATTTATTACACAGCTATAGATAATGAATGCAACACTCAAGCAATTTTTCTTTCCCCCAAATTACTTAGAATAAAATTCTTAGTGAAGTCTCGAAGAATTACTTCAATGAGCAGTTTTGCCTTGACTAACCCAAGTTGAAGATCAGGTGAGACTTACATATACAAGAAAAACAGTTAAGATTCCAAACCATCTTAAGACACCTGGACATTCAAATTATTCCCTAAAATATTTTTCCTAGTTATAAAATGGCAAGCAAAATTATGAATTAAAGACTGATAGCTATCAAATGTTAATATTTGGCCAAATTTATGACATAACCAAGTTGACCGTAGAATATTTTATATAGAGTTTACAGTTTTGCTATTTTAAATTATTTATAATTTAAAATCTAATTTAAATCTAATTTAAAGTCTAAATTATTTATAAAGGCTGAAATTAGGCCAGGCGTGGTGGCTCACACTTGTAATCCCAGCACTTTGGGAGGCCGAGGCGGGCGGATCACGAGGTCAGGAGATCGAGACCACGGTGAAACCCCGTCTCTACTAAAAATACAAAAAATTAGCCGGGCGTGGTGGCGGGCGCCTGTAGTCCCAGCTACTTGGACAGGCTGAGGTAGGAGAATGGCGTGAACCTGGGAGGCGGAGCTTGCAGTGAGCTGAGATTGCGCCACTGCACTCCAGCCTGGGCAACAGAGTGAGACTCCGTCTCAAAAATAAATAAATAAATAAAAATAAAGGCTGAAATTTTCTCTTTTGTGTTGTAGTGTTTATTACAGCTATGATGTATTGATGCTGTGTCTTAAATTCAAACCACAATTATAACATCATTTGGGTAGGAAAAATATGATCCAGTTTGTGAGTCTCTGATCCAGCATGTGGTTTTTACAAACATATTCTGACAAAAAGTGGAGTCAGCTTGTAGCAGCTTTTTATAGAAGACACACACACACACACACACACACACACACACACACACACACACAAAGACTGCTGGAGCACCAAAGCACCACGTGCCCCACTTTGTCCCCACTGTCCCAGCTCAACATTTCTGGATGGACTCCAGCCATGGCTTAGATAAAGCCACAGCCAGAGGAGCACACATCCTGTACTTCTTCTGGGATTCATCTCCTAGAACTTTTGAAATTATAAAGAACACTTTTCATATACAACATATTGAATAGATTTCCAGATCCATTTCAATACATTGGTGTTCCCACATCCAGGCAAATATTTATATATTTCTAACTCTATGGATCACTATTTCCACATATAAACAACCCCCTCCATTCCAGGAGGCTTGACTTATTTACAATCTCTAAAATACTTTCAGAGTGCCCCAAAACAAACTACAATTAGGATGGATAAAAAATCTAGTATTTATTTTCTAGAAATAATCTGACCTTGCTCTCAAACCTCCATCTTATTGGGTAATGGGGAAAAAAAAAGAAAAGCTAAAACTAAATTAATGGACACTTACATCCGTCATCTACAGTTATCTTCTTTTTCCTCTGGCTTAAACATTTTCTTTTTCTTTTTTTTTTCCCCCAGTAAACTTAGTCTCTTTTTTGACACAGATATAGTTGAATTTAGGTTCAAAATCCCTAAAAAGACTCCTTTTCTGTTTTCAAGTTTCATTCATCTGGCTGTAAGGGGAAGCTATGCGTCCTCAAGGCAGTGGACAGCAGGGGAGCTCCTCTCCATGCAGGACCTGAGGCCATCCTTTGTGTTCCTTGCTCACTCTGGTAATACAGCTCTTCTCCCCGGTGACTAGACCCAGCCTGTCCTCAGCATGGCCAGGAGCCTGGTACGCATCCCTCTAGCACTGACTCAGCTCCACCTTCACTCCCAGACCCTCTGAATGCCAACCCTAACCTCTTCCTGGACTCTGGCCTAGGCTGGGATGCCACACCCTCTGGTGTGAGGTCCCTTTGCCCCTCATTAAGTCAGTCCCATTATTCTCAATTCCCAGTTATCCTCCAGGTCCCGCTCAGGGCACACAGAAACTGGGGGCTCCTCCCTGTCACATAGGAGCTCAGGAAATGTTGGAAGTGCTATCCCTACCCCATCTGGCTAGTCTCCTGCTCTTCACCCCATTTCACCCTGCACTTCCGTGCTATGTGAATACAGAATGGAAATCAGTGGCCCAAGAGCTCCCATATTTTCCATCAATCGGTCTGAGGTTTTTGAGTAAAGATTCTGTCACCTTCCTCTTCACTTCTAATCCTCTTCACTCTGACTATTTCTACACCCTACACACTCAGGTTTTCTACTCTGAGGAGTAAATGAGAACATTTATCTGTGACCTAATTTTGTCTTTTTACCTTTTTTCCTACTAGCCAGAAATTATAAGGGCTTTTCTCTTTCACTGTACCAGCTGGGTACCTTCTTTGTATCTGTATTTTGCTAAATTGTGACTATGATTTATAATTAAACCTCTGAGGAGCTTTGCATTAGAGATACAAAGGGAGAACATATGGAATTAGGAAAATTCCAAAATTCTCTCTCCACAAGTCTTCCTTTAAGATGACTATGTACCTGTGCCCTCAAAGAAGTTAGCTTTGAAACATAAAACCGACCAGTAAGTAACCTCTTTATTTTAGATGGTTGGTACCTTTTCTTCCTGGAGGTGATAGCTTCATTGTGGTCAAAATCATCAGGGAAACATAATATAAAATTAAAACATGATTTAAAATTTAGAAAAATACATTGGTTCAAGGGCAAAATATGATCCCTGTGGTTCACATTAACCAGATTCCCTGCATGCCTTGTTTATTACAGCCTGCCTGTCCGCACTCAGGTTTCCCTCTCATCTGCAAAAGCCTCTCATGATTTACCTGCCAATAAAAATTCACCCTCTCCTTTATTTATGTATTTATTTTTATTTATTTGATATAAGGTCTGTCTCTCACCCAGGCTGGAGTACAGTGGTGTGATCTTGGCTCACTGAAACCTCTGCCTCCCAGGCTCCAATGATGCTCCCACCTCAGCTTTTCAAGTAGCTGGGACTACAGGCACATGCCACCAGGCCCAGCTAATTTCTGTATTTGTAGTAAATGAGATTTCAGTATGTTGCCCAGGCTGGTCTCAAACTCCTGAGCTCAAGCGATCCCCAGGCCTCAGCCTCCCAAAGTGCTGGGATTACAGGTGGAGCCACAGTGCCCAGCCCAACCTCTCCTTTAAAGTTCAGCTCAAACATCAGCCCTCCATGAAGACTTTTCCAACGCCCTAGCTCTCAGTAATTATTCCTTTCCACTGGTCTTCAGTGACACATTATCCATGGTATTTAAAACTTAATTAGATATTATATCTTTAACTATATATTAAAATATTTCATTTTAAATGTTTGTCTATTATTCGTTTACTCAAACATCTGTTATTGAAGGCTGACACACACATGAGGACCATCTGCCTTTTGTCTGCTCCCTTCTAGATCCATTTGAACTCTCACTAGTTTGAGAAAAAGCTTTTAAGCTATTTGCTGATTTTATAGTTCTTAGATTCATTCACGTTATTTTGATTTTTAAAAATAAAGTACTAGATAAAAGGCCAGGTACAGTGGTGCATGCTTATAATCCCAGCAGTTTGGGAGGCTGAGGCAGGAGGATTACTTGAGCCCAGGAGTTTCAGACCGCCTGAGCAACATAGAGAGGCCGTGTCTCTACAGAAAATTTAAAAATTAGTAGAGCATTGTGTTGTGCACCTGTGGTTCCAGCTACTTGGGAAGCTGAGGTGGGAGGATCGGTTGAGCCTGGGAAGCAGGTTTCAGTGAGCCAAGATCGCACCACTGCACTCCAGCCTGGGTGACAGGGAAAGCCCCTGTCTTAAAAATAATAATAAGATGTTCAAGCTGTGGCAAAAGTAAAGAACTATATTTAGATAAAGAAATGGGAAAGAAGAAAATGGGAGAGTAAAAAATCTAAAGAATAAACTAATTTTATTCTTACCATGGAATGAAGGGCCTTAAGTATTTATGTCAGTGGCATAACTTTAATCATTACTCTTGCAAGTTTATTAAGAAAAAAGAGAGAGACCATGAGTTTAAACATCCCTTAAAATTATTTTAAGAAAATTGATATCCATTTGAGACATTCAAGACAAGATGATAGTAAGATTTGAAGACTAATTTTAAATTGGTAAATAAGAAGGGTATAGATGTCCAAATAAAAAAACAGCATAGAAAAAGGCATAAAATAAAAGAAATTATAAAAGTCTTCTCCACAAGATAAATTCAGACCACAGGGCAAGAATTCCCATTACTGTCTCCTCTTGTACCGTCAAGTTTAATTTCAACAACGTATGTTATTTCTACTTTCCTTTAATCTCACTGAAACCCACCAGCTATGTGCCTTCAGTAATACTGCATCTTTCTAGAAGAAAAATACATATTCTCAATGTTCCCATATGAGAAAATAGCCATACTTTGTATATTGCAAAACCACCAATATATATTCAAGTGGATGGAGCATTAAATGGTGCTGGAAACAAAGTCAGCTAATTCTCAACTGGTTAGCACCTTATAAGACAAGCAGAAATTACATTTTTCTAAACATGAGAATTTTAGCCTGGATATTGATTTATCACTTATCACTGTTATTATTTAAATTTATTAATTCAAACAGATCTATAAGATTCTCAAAAAGAACCATGTCAGCAAACAGTTCAGACACACAAAGAGAAAAAATACATAAGTAATGAGGTAATGAGGTGAGGAAAGGACTAACATAATAATTGATCTATATGTCCATGTTTTCATTGATATTTTATTTTCTAAAAATCAGTTAACTATAGCATATTTGTATCCCTAGTGCCATATTATAGGTCTTGGCATATGATAGACGTTTAATAAATGTTCATTGAATGTATAAATATGTAAAAGGTCCTGATGAGAAATACAATTGGATGAGTAAAGTGATATTTAACTATAAACAATCTTAAATGGCAATACAGTTTGAAATAATCAATCAAAAGGTTTTTCTTGAGCTGGGGCAAGATATTATTTCTATATTATGTCAGAATCCTGGAAAGCTGATATGGTCTAGTGGTTCAGAGTGTCACCTCTGGAGCCAGACTACTGAGATTCAAATTCTGTTTACGCTTCTTGTTAGCTGTGTGATCTGGGGCAAGTTGTGTAACATCTCAGAGTCTCAGCTTGCCCAGAAACAAAATGTGGAAAAGAACTGCCTAACTCAAGATTGTTACGTTGGTTAAGTGAGCCAGTGCATAAGAGGGGTGAAGTAGTGTCTGGCACATAGATAGCAGCCCATAAATGTTAGTGATATTAGTTTGGGAAGTGATAATGAATGAGAGGTGGAGGCAGTTGCAGATAATGATACGAGATGACTGTCCTATCTCCCTAAAGCTATGGGAAGAGCATTCCATCATCCTGCATGTTCACTTCACAGGTACCCTGCCCAGCATGCTTCATGTCCCAAGTGATCTTTCCCAAGTTTGATTTTCTGAACTTTCCAGGAAAAGGCAACAGACATTAAATTTGGCATATGGTATTTGAAAACAAAGCCACATTAATCTGAAGTTAATGGGAAAAAACAAAGCTTTTCTCTTCTGACTCACTGAAGTACACGATTTCACCGCAGGTGTTTTCCCTCTTGGGGCCTCTGCTTACTGCTTGTTGTTTCTAAGTACATGGACAATTGAAGCTGGATACTTAACTAACATGCATTTTCACTTTACCCCTTAATCAAAATTGTTAGCAGATTTAAACCCTATAAACAGTAGTCACCAACCATATGACAATCTATCTCAGAAGTGGAGGTTTCTATAAACTAGTTGATACTGACATAGGTTCATGTCACTACAAAATAAAAGCTTATAAAAATTGAAGGAAATGAGCATAATCTTTCAGCTTAGTTTTGAAGACTAGCAACTACAAGGAGTGGTTTTTCTTCCTATCTGACTTAAATAATGCTGTGTATTAATTTCTATGACATGAATGCTTTACGGTTATAATATTAATTGACTCTAAAGGTATGCAAGTATTTACTTATGAAATGCATCCATTTCTTGTGGGCTAACAATCCTAGAGAGGACCTCTTGAAATCAAAGTATTTTACCCAAGACTAAGGAGTTCTCTGATTTCCCTTTTTCCAAAAGAAATTCAGTTGAACTGAATTGACAACCAAGGAGAACAAATACAGCAGTCAGTCCTATGTTTCATGTAAAAGCTCATCAGTTTTCGTATTTCTACCTAAACATTTCTTGTTTCCATCTCTATACCTTTGCTCATACGATTTCCCTAATGTCTATCTGAATAGTCATCCCCTTCAAAACTCATCTTAAGATTCACTGTAGGCCGGACACAGTGGCTCACGCCTGTAATCCCAGCATTTTGGGAGGCTAAGGCAGGATCACCTGAGGTCGGGAGTTCGAGAACAGCCTGACCAACATGGAGAAATCCTGTCTCTACTAAAAATACAAAATTAGCTGGGCGTGGTGATGGCACATGCCTGTATTACCAGCTACTTGGGAGGCTGAGGCAGGAAAATAGCTTGAACCCGGTAGGCGGAGGTTGCAGTGCGCCGAGATAGCACCATTGCACTCCAGCCTGGGAAACAAGAGTAAAACTCTGTCTCAAAAAAAAAAAAAAAAAAAAAAAGATTCACTATAACCAGAAAACATGAATTAATCCAATTTTTTTTCTAGTTAATCCTTGTTTTTCATCATTGGAATACATAAATAAAATGTACATGACACTAACATTCCCCCATTAGTTACTTTTACTTAGTCCCTGACTGTTTTCTTATAGTTTTCAGGTGTTCCCAACTAACTTAAAACCTGAAAAAGGCATAATAATATGTTCCGCCTCCTTCCATGGCTCTGGCTTAGTGACTGCACTGCCTAAAGCTTAGTAGATACCTAGGACTTGTTGCTGAGCATGCAAATGAAGCCAAGAATTTATGAAAGTTTGCCTATCTTTCATTATCTAAGTTCAAATATGATTACATTAGATTTTAATATCATACAGATTTCTAAGGTCTTAATATAGGTTTACTATACTAACATGCATTCGATTATCCCCTAGGAATGAATCAGAGAGCCAGGTAGTACCTCATTTGAGAGAATCACTACATAAATAATATAACCACTGTTTATATAGAAGTGTCAACACTAACTCTTGGTACATGTAGTGCCACAAACAGTACATTCTCCAGTGCACTGCTCCACATAATTAGCTTCATGAATTACTCTTTTCCTGCCCACCTCCATTTCTCATGCATCCACTCTTCCAGAACTCCTAGAAATAACTGAACTGCATACTAAAAACTCTTGCAAAAATTTATGTTGAGGCTTATTTCTGTTAATTAAAAAATTCTGTATTGCATATATCTCAAAATTACATAAGTATACTGCATGCAAACTATCGCAAGGACAAAAAACCAAACACCGCATGTTCTCATTCATAGGTGGGAATTGAACAATGAGAACTCATGGACACAGGAAGGGGAACATCACACTCCGGGGACTGTTGTGGGGTTGAGGGAGGGGGGGCGGGACAGCATTAGGAGATATACCTAATGCTAAATGACGAGTTAATGGGTGCAGGAAATCAACATGGCACATGGATACATATGTAACAAACCTGCACATTGTGCACATGTACCCTAAAACCTAAAGTATAATAATAAAAATAAAAAAGTATACAGCATGCAGACATCAGAAATTCACATGTGAGATTGATCTTCAATTCTATATTCATTAGTTTTTCCTGAGTGAATGTGAGAGATAACGATGCACTTGATCCATGCTCAGCCTCAGCCCTTATCTATCCCTAATTGCATTTGGGTGCATCTTGGAATTGGCAGAAACTCCCTTCTGTTCCACCTCTTTTGCATCATTCTTTATCTCCACCTGGCTCCACTTGCCTGGCTTTGTTGTGTTTGAACTCATCACCTCTCACCTTCCTGGAAACTAGTGGCTGGACCATAACTGGTACTTATCTGACTCGTTTCTCCCTTGAGGCCCACAGGCCTCCAAAACTAAGGAAGGATATTAATGGTACGAGGAGAACTTCAGCATTTTCCCTGGAAAAGTCATCCAGGCTATCCAATGGAGTTTTCTCCATTTTCTTACCCACTATCAATTTTTCTATCTACTGCAAACTGAATATTGCCTTCACCACACTGTGTTCTCAATAGAGCTAGTAATTTCCCAAATACCAAACCCAATGAGACTACTCACACTCCATCTTAGTTTGACACAGATGATTACCAACTTCTCTTAAAACTCTTTATACCCTTGGCTTCTGTGACCACACCAATTTCTTGATTTCCTTGTAGCTCTTTGTGAATTATCTTTCATGAAGTTCATTTTGAGATTCTTCAAGTTTACATTCTTAGTTTTCTTATTCTCTGTTCCCTCCTGGAAGATCATTTTCATTACCAAGGGTTTCAACTACCACGTGCATACTAGTAACCCCTAGATACACCTCCAGGGAGCTTAGCCCCATACAGTCATTGGGCACTTGAATATATAACACAGAAGTTAGGGATTGTTTTGACTCCTATTCCACTCTCAACTCTCCTCTCTCTTACTTCCAACCTATACTTCCAAAGTTTTTGTTTGTTTGTTTTTTTCTGCATTTGGTGTCTACTTCTCTGCCCAGCACACAATAAAGGCTTGTTGAATGAATGAGAGGTGAATAAATTAATAAAAAGCTACTATATTGTTTCCTACTATCTGTTCATTTTTTGACCAGAAAGTTCTGTTTACCTCACTTTTAGGAACTTCACTGGCCTCTCCGACCACACGGACTTCCAAATTTGCTCTATAATTCATCTTCATTAGAGTCTCGTTGAACATCTCAACAACATCCTTTTGAACGTATCTTAGCTATGACCTTTGCCAAAACATGATCAAGACTACACACATATGCTACCTTCTAAATGACATTAATCATTGCTCCTGTTGATGACAAAAGCAGCAGGTAAGAAATAATAGGACAGATTCTCCAGATTCCAGATTTTGATATTCAACAGTCTTGTAGGTTCATTTACAAGGTACAAGAAATGATTTAACTTTACAATAAATCTGGATTTTTCAGGCCTCAAAGTGAATGTCAAGTAGGTGTCATGGGCTGAAAAGTTTTTCCCCAAATTTCATATTCCCAGTACCTTAGAATGTGACCATATTTGGAGATAGGGTCTTTGAGAAAGTAAAGTTAAAATTAGGTCCATTAGGGTAGGCCCTAACCCAGTGTCATTGGTGTCCTTAGAAGAAGAAATGTGGATACAGACATCTGCAGAGAGAACACCATGTAAAGATATAGTGAAAAGGCCGCCATCTGCGGCCATCTGTGAGACAGGCTCCAGGAGAAACCAACCCTGCCGACACCTTGATCTCGGATGTTTATCCTCCAGAAATACTGTTTAAACCACCCACTCTACAGTATGTTGTTATGGCAGCCTTAGTGAACATACATAGTAGATAATAATGTTAGTCTTGAATATTTTATTATTCATTGCAGGGAAACATAAAACTTGCTGCCAATGAAGCAAAGAAGAAAAAAATAATAATCGCTTTTCTTCTTTGTCTTTTTTCAATGAACAAAGCCTTAGGAGACTAGCCTGGGATACCTTCAGCTGTTGGTGATACACTCTGATTGAGGATAAGAAACACAGATGGGAGTTTTCGTTTTTAAAACACTCACAAATGGTAAACATCTGGAGATATGTAGTATGTGGGTGAATGTTTCCTGAGAGATATCACTGTGCAACATTTTACTCCTGTGGCCAGAGTGCTTTGATAGACATATGGAGATCTTAGTTTCACTAGTTTATTTGCATGTCAAAATATCCAATAAACAAGTAAAATCCAATCAAAAATATATCTTAATGCCAAGTATTAATTAAGTGCTATGGTACCAGAGAATTTTTAGTTTAATAGATTTTATGCATGACCTCAACTATGCCCTCCTTCACTCCCTTTCTGCCCTCCCACCCATTCCACAAAAAAATCCAGTGATCATTGTCTTTCCATTACAACATTTTCCCAAAAAATAGTAAAGATTAGGAGGCAGGGTATCATGTTGCCTGTGTTGATTTAGCTACAAATTTATTGATGACATTAATCTCACTAGATCCAAACCTAATACCAACAAATACAATTTAGCTTCTGAGGTAATATAGTATGTGACATCAAATCTCTTAAAATACAGAAACCTCTGATTATTAGAAAGCCAATTAGTAGATTATAATATCTTTTATTCCATTACCTCTCTCTGCAATTTATGGCCCACCTTTTATCCATATTTTGTTCATTTATGATTTTCTTAATATTCAGTCAGGATATATGAGGGAATATCTTTTCCACCAACAAATATTTGTTGGATACATTATTCCAAGCACTGGGATATAAAATAAAGTAAGACACAATTCCTGTACCCAGTTAGTAAGGCTATTTTTCTTCACAATATTAATATAAGCCATGTTACCAAATACTTATTAATTATAATAGTTTGCTTCCTAGATTTTTCTTAATGTATAAGACAATTAATTACAAATAATCATGGTTTGGTTTTCCTCAATCCATCAGTTATGCTTCATATTGCACTGGTTGAAAGTTGCAGAAAGTATAACAATTTTGCTTTATCCCTGACTTTATAAGGAATTTCACATATTTTTCATAGAATTTGTTTTTTGGAGCAGTATTATGTTCATAGCAAAACTGAGCGGAAAGTACAGAGATTCCCTGTGTACCTCCTGCCCCACACATGCACCACCTCTGCCGTTATCGACATGTCCCAGGGGTTCATCTGTTACAATTGATGAACCTACATTAACACATCATAATCACCCAAAGTCCATAGTTGGCATTAGGGCACATTCTTTGTGCTTTGACATTCTAAGAAGTTGGACAAATGTATAATGACATATATCCACTATTACAATATTGAACAGAATTGTTTCACTGTCCTAACAATCCTCTGTGCTCCAGGGATTGATTCCTCCCTCCTCAAGCCCTGGCAAATGATGATTCTTTCACACTCTTTGTAGTTTTGCCTTTTCTAGTATGTCATGTAGTTAGAATCATACAGTACCTAGTCTTTTCAGATTGGTTTATTTCACTTAGTAATATGCATTTAAGGTGTCTCCTCCTTTTCGCTGCCTCTCATCTTTTCATGGCTTGCTAGTTCATTTTTTATAGTGCTAAAAAATATTCAGTTTCATGGCCGCACCATAATTTATTTATCCATTAACCTACTGAAGAACATCTTAGTTTCTTCTAAGGTTTGAAAATTATGAATAAAGCTGCTATAAACATCCATGTGCAGGTTTTTGTGTAGACATAAATTTTCAGTTCATTTGGGTAAATACCAAGGAGTGCAATTGCCGAATTATATGGTAAAAGTATATTTAATTTTATAAGAAACTGCCAAACTGTTTTCCAAAGTGACTGTACTATTTTGCATTCCTACCAGCAATGAATGAGAGCTGCTGTTGCTCCAAATCCTTGCTAGCATTTGATGCTGTCAGTGTTCTGGATTTTGGCCCTTCTAACGGGTGTGAGTAACATCTCATTGTTGTTTTAATTTGCAATTTTCTGATGACAAATGATGTGTGGCACATTTTCAAGTGCTTATTTTCTATCTGTATGTCTTCCTTGGTGAGGTATCTGTTAAGATCTTTGGTCCAATTTTTAATTGGATCTTTTGTTTTCTTGGAGTTTACTAGAGGTCCACTCCAGACCCTGTTTGGCTGGGTGTCAGCAGCGGTGGCTGCAGAACAACGGATTTTCGTGAGACCACAAATTCAGCTGTCTGATAGTTCCTCTGGAAGTTTTGTCTCAGAGGAGTACCCGGCCAAGTGAGGTGTCAGTCTGTCCCTACTGGGGGGGGTGCCTCCCAGTTAGGCTGCTCAGGGGTGAGGGACCCACTTTAGGAGGCAGTCTGTCTGTTCTCAGATCTCCAGCTGCATGCTGGGAGAACCACTACTCTCTTCAAAGCTGTCAGTCAGACAGGGACTTTTAATTCTGAAGAGGTTCCTGCTTTTTGTTTGTCTGTGCCCTGTCCCCAGAGGTGGAGCCTACAGAGGCAGGGAGGCCTCCTTGAGCTGTGGTGGGCTCCACCGAGTTCGAGCTTCCTGGCTGCTTTGTTTACCTAAGCAAGCCTGGGCAATGGCGGGCGCCCCTCCCCCAGCCTCGCTGCCGCCTTGCAGCTTGATCTCAGACTGCTGTGCTAGCAACCGGCGAGACTCCGTGGGCATAGGACCCTCCGAGCCAGGTGCGGGACACAATCTCCTAGTGTGCCGTTTTCCAGGCCCGCTGGAAAAGCGCAGTGTTAGTGTGGGACTGACCCGATATTCCAGGTGCCGTCTGCTTCCCCTTTCTTTGACTAGGAAAGGGAACTCCCTGACCCCTTGCGCTTCCCGAGTGAGGCAATGCCTCGCCCTGCTTCGGCTCGCGCACAGTGCGCTTCACCGACTGTCCTGCACCCACTGTTAGGCACTCCCTAGTGAGATGAAACCGGTACCTCAAGCAGAAATGCAGAAATCACCCGTCTTCTGTGTCGCTGGGGCTGGGAGCTGGAGACCGGAGCTGTTCCTATTCCGCCATCTTGGCTCCACCTCCCGATCCTTTGTTTTCTTATTGTTGAATTTTAAGGGTTCTTTATATATTTTGGAGGATAGTCTTTAATCAGCTATGCCTTTTGCAAATATTTTCACCCAGTCAGTGCCTTGTCTTTATGTTCTCTTGACAGTGTCTTTTGCAGAGCAGAAGTTTTTAATTTTCATTAAGTTTAGCTTATTTTTCTTCCTTTCATAGATTGTGCCTTTGGTATTTTATCAAAATGTTATCACCAAACTCAAGGTGATCTAGATTTTCTACTACATTATCTTCTAGTTTTATAGTTTTGCCTTTTACATTTAGGTCTCTGATCCATTTTGAATTAATTGTTATGAAGGGCACAAGGTATGTACCTAGATGTATTATTTTTAAATGAGGATACCCAGTTGTTCCAGCATATTTCGGTGAAACTATGTCATACTATAATTCCATTAAGTGCCTTCACATCTTTGTCAAAGATCAGTTGATTATGTGGGTAAATTCCATATTTTTAAGCACATGAAAATTGTTGTCATTAAAAAATCTACACTTATTGCTATAACTAATTTGTTGTTCATCTAGAACTTGTTTGGACTTTATTTTACTTATGTTTTCTTACAGAATGATTTGCTGTCTATCTTTTGCTGATAAAGTAAACATTGTTTATCTTTTGTCATTTAAATCTTTTATTCCTGCATTTTATTTTAAAATGTTATTAAAACTTGGCTGTTGGCTTAAAAAAAAAAAAACAACTCAATGCTGAATGGTACATACACAGCCCATTCGGTCTAAAGGTTATGCCAGCACCCCTGGATCTTTGATTCTTCTCTCCCATTTGTTTCTGGTCTCTTCTTCATGTCATATATCCTCTATCTTTACTTCATATATGACATCAGCTCTTTCATTATGTTCAGTTCTTTTCTCATTTCCTCTTCATCTTGTAAAAAGCTTCTAAGTAGTGCTTTCCATATAATAATTTGAATTTCCATGGTGTTTTTATCTTTATCTATTTCCAAGGCAAACTTTAATTCTGTAGGTTTACTTGTTAACTCTCTTAAATTATATCTTAATCTTCTTTCACTTTCTGCCTTCTAATTTGTTTATTAGTCAGAAGGATGCAGAAATATTTTTCCATAAATTTTAGACCATGGATATCACTGTGTTGTGACTTCTTTTATTGAGGTTATACACAGTGAAATGCACAGATCTTTAGTGTAATTCGAAAAGTTTGGCAATTTATTCTCTAGCCAATAGTTCAATGAAAGTATACAACTTTTCTATCCCCTAAGAAAGTTCCTTCGGCCAATACCTATTCCCATATCCCCACTCTGGTTTTTTCATCCATAGATGTTTTGTCTCTTCTTGAAATTCATGTAAATGAAACCATACAGTATGATTTCTTTTGTATCTGGCTTATTTTACTTAATATTCTGAGATTCAGCCATAATGTTGCATGTACCAGTAAGTAGATCATTTAAAGATATATATATACACACACACTGAGTAGTATTCCATTTATAAATATACCATGGTCTGGGTATATTCCAGATGAACATCTGGATTATTTCAGTTTGGGACAGTTATAAATGAAGATATTGTGAATATAGTCAGGAGCATCTCATTTATTTCTTTTGGGCATATACCTGGGAGAGGAATAGCTATGCCAAGTGCATGTTTAGTTGTCAGGGTGATAGGGTAAGTAGATGTTTAACTTTATGAGAAACTATTAAGCTTTTCTCCAAAGTGGTTGCACCCTTGTACACTTTCAGCAGCAATGAGAGTTTTGGTCCCAGCCAAGGGGGAGTAGCTGCTTCCTCCCAGGTGCTTCTTCTTGCAACAACAACAACAAACCCTGGACATAATCCCACGAACAAACTTAGGAAGATTTGAAAGATGAACAGAAGAGAATGGACTGATTAGGAAACTGAAGAATTAAGGGTGACAAGGCTGTGATTTCCCTAGGTTTTCTTATTGCCTGCTATACATGCTGAATGGGGTGTTGCAGAAGCCTTGAACCCAGAGCTGCCAACATGTGGAAAGAAAATAAGTTCCAAGAAAATCTTTCTTGCTCTAGCAAAAGGTACAGGAAAAGGGTGGTCTCATGAACAGAAAACGTGGCGGGCGATACTTGCCCTACCTCAGCAAAAAGCCAACAGAATGACTTCCCCTCTCTCCATGGTTTCAGTGGGGCCAACGGGGAAATGGTCTTCCATTTCCCATTCAGCACCAGAGTGATGTCAACGATCTAGTACGAGCTGAGCCTCCATCCCACACATCTGGCAGCAATGAGATTTAATAAGGTGGTGTGAGACAAGGCTAGTCACCACTCTGCTTTACTTCCTCATATGGTTTGGCTGTTTCCCCACCCAAATCTCATCTTGAATTGTAGTTCCCATAATCCCCATGTGTTGTGGGAGGGACCTGGTGGGAGGTAATTTAATCACGGGGGTGTTTACCCTCATGCTATTCCCGTGATAGTGAGTAAGTTCTCACGAGGTCTGATGTTTTATAAGGGGCTTCCCCCTTCACTCAGTTCTCATTTCTCTCTCCTGCCACCATATGAAGATGGATGTGTTTGCTTCCTTTTCTGCCATGATTGTAAGTTTCCTGAGGCCATGTAAAACTGTGAATCAATTAAAACTTTTTCATTTACAAATTACCCATTCTCTTTACAGCCATGCGAGGATGGACTAATACACTCCCCACCAATGGTGTCAGCAGGGGCTGGGAGGAAACTGAACCTCCATCCCCATCCATTTCAATGATTAGAAGGAGGTGGTGGGAGGTAGGATTAGTTGGCACTCCATTTCCACCCTTCCCTCCCCTGGTGTTAGCAACACATGGCGGTGGATTAACTCACTGCTCCCATCGTGTGGCAACAAGGCTTTTAAAGTCAGAATTCTGCTTCTCCTCTCCCTGGTAGGCCCCATGAGGCAGTGAGCTGGCTCTCCTCATTGGAGGCAATGAGGTGACCTCATGGTGGGGGAGGGAGCTGAACTTCCATCCATGAGGCCATGTGAGAGAGTGCTCTAGTTTTCACCAAGGCCCAGTGGGAAATGGAACATCCACATCCACCTGGATCATGTGCTATTCCTAAACAGGGAGACTGCCTACCAGAGAAAGAAGATAAAATTCCACCTCAAATATTTTAATATAATATACAAAATGTGCAGTACACAATAGAAAATCAGTCTTCATACCAAGAATCAGGAAAATCACAACTTGAATAAGAAAGACACCCAAGAGATGCCAATACCAAGATGAATTGGATGGATATTGCAGTTATCTGACAAAGATTTTAAAGTAGCCATCCTAGAAGTAACTCAATAAGAAATCAAGAATTGAATTGAATCAAATGAAAAGGATAAAATGAATCTCAGCAGAGAAATAGTAGTCAAAAGAGACTCAAGCACGAATTATGAAAGTTAAAAATACAATAACTGAAAATAATTTTTAAAAACTTACAGGATGGGTTCAACAGTAGATAATAGAGAAGAAAATCAGTAAACTTGGGGACAGAGCAATAAAATTTAACTAATCTGAACAACAAAGAAAAAAATAAGACAAAAAAACAGTCTCAGGGACATGTGGAACAATCACAAAAAAGTTAACATGTGTACCATTGGAGTCTCAGAAAAAAAGAGAATGGGACTGAATAAAGTATTTGAAGAAATAATGCTTGAGAAACCTAAACCTATGGATTCAAGAATATGAGCAATGCCAAATAGCGTAAACCCCAAGAAATCCATACCAAGACACAAAATAATTCTATTTATAAAAACTAAGAAAAAGTATCGAAATCACCACATGAAAGAGGAATAAACAGCGCATGATTTATAGGGAAACACCAATTCAAAAGATAGTGGATTTCAACATGAAGGCCAGAAGAAAGGGACATACATTTGTCAAGTGATGAAAGCAAAGAACTACCAACTATTAGCCAGGCATGGGAAGGCAAATAATGCATGTTTTCACTCATATGTGGGAGCTAAAAAAGTTAATCTCGTGAAGATAGAGAGTAGAATGATGATTACCCAGAGGCTGGGAAGTGTGTTTGCGAGGAGGGGAATAAGGACAGGTTGGTGAATGGGTACAAACATACAATTAGATGGAAGGAGCAAGTTCTAATGTTTGATAGCAGAGTATAGTGACTATGGTTAACAATAATATATTGTATATTTCAAAATAGCTAGAACAGAGGACTTAAAATGTTCCCAACACATAAATATTACAAATGCTCAAGGTGATAAATACCCCAAATATTTTGACTTGATCACTACACATTATTTGCATGTAGCAAAATATCACATATACCCCATAAATATGCACAAATATTATGTATCAACAAAAAATGTTTTTAAACCTGTCAACTGTAAAGCTGTATCTGTCAAAAATATGCTTTAGGAAAAGAGGGCAAAAAAAGACATTCTCGGGCAAAGAAAATTAGAGAGTTTGTTGCTAACAAACCTATCCTAACAGAACAGCTAAAGAGATTTATTAAAACAGGAAGTAAATGATAACAAAGGGAACATTAGAACTTCAGATAAGAACCCTGGAATAGGTAAAAATGGAAGTACATGTAATAAACTATTTTCATGAGTTTTAAAAATCATATATGATGTTTGAACTAAAAATTACAACACCATCTGATGTGGTGCTCAGTGCCGCAAGGGGAAATAAGTTAAGGCAATTATATTTTAAAGGTTGAAAGGATAAAGGGCTTGAATGAGAGTACGATGTCTACACTTGACTCAAAGTGGTAAAACATCAATACCAGTAGACTGTGATAAATTATATATGTATATTGTAATACCTAGAGCAACCGCTGAGAAGTCTACAGAAAGAGATATGCTAAAAACCAATAATGATGGGAGTTCTAGTTACTCCACATACTTGTCATAATTTGGTATTGTAGTTATGCTTTGCACTTTTGATGATTATATTGATCACATTTTTGTGTCTTTCTTATTGGCCATAGATGTATCTTCTTTTGTGAAGTGTCTAAGTTTTTTCCCACTTTTGTGGATTGTTTCAATTATAAAGTTTTCTAGAAATTCTTTTGACATATAGGTATGGGTTGTGTGTGTTCGTGTGTGTGTCTGTATACACACACATTTTTTTTTGTCTTTTCATCTTTTCAAATGTGACATTTGGTAAGCAAAACTTTAATTTTGATGATTTTCAACTTTCCACCTTTTTACAACAGGTATATTTCACATCCTCTCTAATAAATCTTTGTTTTCTCCAAAGCCTTGAGTACACTATCCTCTATTTTCACCTGGAAATTTTAGAGTTTTAGCATTTACATCTGGGGGTATAATACATTTTCATTTCATTTTTGTGTATTCTGTGAGGGAGGAATACAATTTAATTCTTATCAAGCAAAATTTATTTAAAAGACTTTCCTTTCAGGCTATATATGTAAAGGTCCACTTCTAGACTTTTTTTTCCACATTGGCCTATTTTTATGTTCTTAGTTCAATACAACACTGTTTTGGTTACTGTAGCTTGTAAATTTTGATTTCAATTAGTATGAATCTTCCACTTTGTTCTTCCTTTAAAAGATCACTTTCAGCTAAGATTTTTGTATTTTCATACAAATTTTAGCAACTCCTTAGCAATTTTTATTTTTAAAAGCATGTTAGGGTTTTCACTGGAACTGCATTATAACTATATTGAAATCTTGACAGGATTCATTTATCAAATTCATGAGCATGATATATATTATTTAAGTCCTCTTTAATATCTTTCAGAAATGTATATTTAGCATTTATGTAGACCCTCAATTTTGTTAAATTTATTTCTAAGTATTTTATGTCTTTAATGCTATGTTAAGTAGTATTTTGGGATTGTTTTATTCTTTTAATTCTGCTAATAGATGAAAGAAATATTGAATTTCTATATTAATCTTGTTTAACTTTTTTTTTCTTTTTCTACTGGAGTTCCACTTAAATATCACCATATTGTCATTTTATATTCTCTTTTACCTCTGGTTTCATAAACTCCATATTTTCTCAATGTTGACAATACAAAACAAATGTCTGAAATTTACCTGTCTTTTATAGAGCACATCTTGTCCTCTCATAACAGAAAATCCTCTTCCTTGTCCTCTGTATCTTCTATTTATTTTATGATCTACAACATTTTCATTTTTCTTTAAGTTAACATCTTACAAGTTTTCTATTCAGATGTGATATTTTTTCCTGAAACAGAACTGACGAGTTTTCAATGGATTCCTTCACTCTTCATCTAATTACTATTAGAATTCTCTTCTCATGTCTGAAAAGGAAGATCTTACAAATGAAATTTTCTATTATCCATTCAAAGAACAGTCTTCTTAGAATGGGGCAGAAGACAGAACAAGTAGTCACAATAGAGAAATCTATTTTTCATTTGGTTTCTGGCGTCTTCTTGATGTTTGTTGATACCCTAAAGCCAAGATCCAGATTTCTGTCTCCATGTCAGCAAAGTTAGCTGTGCCACGGCCTCTTCCCACTGGTGCGCTTTGCTGTCTGAGGAACTGGACTTGCCACACCAGGCATAACACATAAACTTTGGGTCCCCAAGAACCCTCGGTACCCATAGCTTTTGATCTCCAGGAGCAAAAGTAGTCTCAAATGTTATGTCTAGAATATCGTATATCTAACAGTTCCCTTAGACATTTGGGGGATATGAATAGGGTAATGTATTGCTGACTACAAAGGAGAGTGGAAGCCCATCTGTACTGTCTTCATTTTGATCTGTGCTGCATTATTTCTAGCAGAAATGCAACAAGGATTATGAAAATTGGCCGTCTTCCTTGATTGTCACTAGTAAGGCATTGTTTATTTTCATTGATATGGGTAGGAGTGAGGAAGGAGGAAGTTATCCAAATATGTCCAAGCAGTCACCTTAGCTTAACATTACTTTTTAATTTTTAAAAACAATGATTAACATTGTTTTGAATTTGTAAATTATCATAGTTTCATCAAAATATTAATGTTCTTGAATGTAGTAACAAAAACAAGGTCACAATTCAAAAGTACTTTAAATCTAGCTAGTTGTAAGAAGGAAAAAACCTTCTAGTTTTAAAATAAACTATTCACCATCTTCATTTTTTTTTATCAGTATAAACAAAGTTACAACTAAGACATATGTGCTACTGGCTGTCAGACCATGACAAGAAGCAGGAATAAAGTTACGCTTTCCTAGTAGTTATATTACTTTAAGGCTTAATGTGGGTTTAAAAGTATTATCTGAAACATGAGAAAAATTGCTCTTACAGTATCAATTTTCTAGTAAAGATAGTCCCTTTGGGGTTCTTCTTTGGTCGCCAAAATAATGAGGGAAAGAATCCACTTAAATTTCCTTCATCAGTGCACACACACACACACACCACCACCACAATTTGGCAGATGTATTACCTGAACTGCAGGATGAATGTATTTAAGTTCCTCTAATTTTCTAGGATTTGTGTTTAGGAAAATAGATGAGTTTTCAATGTAAAGTCCATGCTTTCTAATTAAAGCACTTTCCTAAAAAAACACAGATGAGGTCCTTTGTTAAGAAGATGAAGATATCTCTATAAAATCATTTTTAAAAATAAGTAACACCTTACTTCATACATATTTTAAAAATCCCAGCCATAAGAATAGTCTGGACACCAATCTGTAGGACACATGAGAATGCGCATGTGACCCACCCTCACACGTGAGACACAGGTGTCTCTTGATGCCATCTTCGCTGCTTGTTCCAAGGGGGTATCCTGCCTTCAGGAGCATGCTCAGGAGCATGAGAGGAGATTCGTCTGACATCCCGTCAAAACCCAGAAACTTCTCACCACCATGTGAAGTATGGCTTTGAACATGCAGATGTTTCCCAGGAGCAATGTGACTGTGTAACATTACTTTAATTAAAAATAAAGAAATCAAGTTTCAACACTCAGCTAAAAAGTAGAAAATTTTAAAAGTCTTTAATGATTCATAGAAACTGCATGTACATGGAAGATCCATACTATATATACTTTGAGAAGTTCTTTAAATTATTAAAATAGTTTATCTTCCCATAACAGGGAACCGTTCTCTGTAGGTCTCTTGTGTTTCTGCATGCCTTGTCAGCCTTTTGTTCTGGACCATCTCTATATGAATGTTTGCAGAGTGGACAGCTTTGGAACTCAGAGTATCTCACTAAGGTGCAGAAGGCAGGATTGTTTGGAGATAACGTCTACCTCCACGACAAAAGTTGTGCAGGTTTACTTCCAGCCCCTTATGAAAGAGGTTTCCTAGGCTTGTGGTTAATATACTGCACTAACCCACAGATATGCAGGCCCCATCATGTACCTGTTGGAATGGAGGTAGGAGTAACCTGCCTAAGAAAAAGCTGATACTCTGGCTATGCTGTTGCTATGAGTATAGAATTGGCCTTTGTCTCTAATGCAGGAGTCTCATGTGTTCTGCCAGAACCCACAGAATTGTAGCAGACTATCTTACTGGCTTGCAAGTAGAGTAAAAATCTCAGACTGTTCATAGTTCTTGACACTCATTTATGCATTTTAAAATAATATATTAATTTCTAAAGGTAAATGTGTTCAGAGTAAGCGTTATATTATTTAATCACAATGTGAAAGAGGCCCTAGGAAATGAAGTATCTGAGGAATATAACTATCCAATGGAGACGGGAGAGAAAGGATAGTAGTTGAGCTCACATCACTCCACCTGAGGTTCTCTGTCTCACCTCCATCTCCAAGTTCCTAAACTTACCTGGAGATGAGAACTAGGCTTTTTCCCTTTGCCCAGGGATCAAATTAACCAAAGGGAATATACACTGATAGAGAAAGAAATCCTAAGGCACTCGAGGGGCAAAAGTACAATAAAAAGAAACACACAAACAGAATAGTCTGTACCAAAGGAAGTAGGCTTAAAAGACCAATAGCACAATAATCTTAATGGATGTCTTCAGAGACATAAAGGGTGATATTGGAAACATAGCAAAAACGAGTAATTAGAAGAAAAAAGACCACTTGAAGATACTGGATAAGAAAACAAAACAGGCATTATTTGAAATAAATAACTGAAATTGTTAAATATAAGCATAGATAACAAGCAAAAAATATCAACTCACATTCTGGAAAACAATTTTAAGCATTTCTGCCTGAACATAGCAGGGAGGAATGAAGAGATGAAAATAATTTTTAAAAATTAAGAGAAAGATATACAGATAATATACACAAAAGTATTAATTTCTGTATGACAGATGTCTCAGGTGAAGAGAAAAGAATAAAAAATGGAGCCAATATTTGAAGAAATAATGCCTGAAATATCCCTTGAATATACAAGTCCGCAGATTCAAATGATTTATCAGGGGAATATCTAAAGAATAGATTAAAAGAAAGGGAGTCCCCCCACATCCCAGAAGAAACATTATAGGGAAATATAAGAATCCTGAGAGCAAAGAAAATTCTAAAAGCATTGAGAGACAAAAAATAGATTATCTATAAAAAACAACCAAAACAACATCAGACTTTTCAATAGCAACAATATTTACATATCTTTGAAGAAAAATATTTCAAACTAGAATCTTATCCATCACTGCCTTAATGCAAGGGGATAATTTTAAAATGATATTTTTAGACATACAAATAAGCCCTTACATTTGTATCAAAGATCAATTGGCAATTGTTTAAAGATCAACAACTTTGAAAGAACTATTAGAGAAAATACCCCATAAACAGAAAAATGAATCAGAGAATGCTAAAAGTATTTGGGAGGGTAAATGTGAGTATATTACTTAGAAAAGTTTATTATTGTAAACAAATTTTTTTTATTTTTTACAATTTTTAACTGTAAAACCACAGAACTGAAACTCTAGATGAAGTCAGCCAGTGAATGCTGTCGAGTGCTCAAAGGGGAGTGAGAGCAAGCAAAAACACTTGCCTTAGCTCAAAAGTGACAGGAAAAGATAAAAATATGCACTGATCTTCAAAAAGTGGGAGAAAATACCACAAAGTAAAAATAAATCTGTAAATTTTAAACCATAAAGCCAGCAGGATTAAAATTGATCTATCCTATTAAAGGTATGAAAGCAGAAAAAAATAAAGCAATAAAGAACAGAACATTTAAAACAGAATAGCAGAAATAGAAGTCCCTTATGGAAGTGTAATTTCCATAAAGTTACATGGGCTAGGTTCACAGTTCAAAAGTCCAAGATTCTCAGGTTTAATTTTTAAAATACCCAGAATTATGATGTCTAAAAGCAACAAATATAAAACAGAAAAATGTAGAATAGTAGAACATAGAAATACGAAACTGATGAACCATGAAGATATAAACAATGAATTATAGAATACTTGTTTTAATATTTTTAGGGAGGGTTGAAAAACTACCGATTGGGTGCTATGCTCACTACCTGGGTGATGGGATCATTTGTACCCCAAACCTCAGTATCACATAATATATGCATGTAACAAGTCTGGACATCTATCTACTGAATCAAAAAAATGTTGGAATAAAAATACATATTTTTTAGATAAAAGACAATTTAATATAGAAAAACATCATAAGAGGAAAGGAGGAATCATATTTAAATAAAGGGAACACTAAATCAAGAAGCTATAACCATCATTCCCATATATGGATCTAACCTTGTCTTTAAAAATATACAGCAGCACCAGACAATTATAGGAAGAGTCAGATAAATGCAGATATCCATGGGCCAAGGGGGCTAAAAATAAACAGAGCACATTTGAGAACACCTTTACTATACCCAAGATCCAGCTATATAGAACTTTAGATGACCAATCAGAGACAGGCACAGTTTAAATATTCTAAAAAATATCCCAAGACCACAAGACTTTCATTAAATACCAATGAATACTCTATGGCCCCCAAAAAAGTATAACTAAAAAATTATTTTTTAAAAAACTTCTGTCTGTACACAAAATGAGTCAGTATTAAATAATCTCTTACCTTAAAAAGAACATTTGGGGAAATTTAAATAATAGCTAGGACTAAATTAAAATGAAAAATATTATCAAAATTTGTGAGACACAACTAAATCAGCACTTAAGGAATATTAGAGAGTTGAACACGCTAATTAAAAAACAAGAACTTTAAGATAATATAGCCAAGAATACTAAAGAAATAAAATGATAAAGGCTAGATCAGAAATAACTGAATAACAACAGCAAACAATAAAAAAGAAATGATTAATAAAACTAAAAGATACTTTTTTGAAAAGATTAATAGATAGCTAAATCTTTGCCAAGACAGAAAAAGAAAAATAAGAGAAAAGCTGTAAATGAGCAAAATGCAAAATGTAAACAGGGAAATATAAAAATACCAGAGGATTTATTAGCAAATATACACCACCAGTGAAAACATTTTTTAGAAATTAGTAGAAAAAAAAGTTTTGCTAGACTAGTAAGTGCTACAAGATTGAAAAATATAATAATAAAAAAGTCATCCACGCAAATGAGAACAAAAACCCCTAGACTAAGTTTTAAAGATGGACCTGGCATATTTTGATGGAACAATAAACAGCCTCTGCATTAAAGAACTGTCTCCAAAAATAGGAGAAAAAATTTTCATTTCATTTTAAGAGCAATACTTAAAAACAGTGTCAAATGTACAATCTAAATTTCACATATAGATATAAAAACACTCAATGAGTTAATTGATTATAACACTGTACTAAGACAACCATAAATACATGATCAAATAAGGTTAATTTCAATACTCTTACACCACAAAAATCTATTAGTGCAATTGATTTCATTAATAGACTAATAAGAGAAGATCGCATTATCAACAAAGCATACACAGTAAAAGCATTTGATAACATTTAGCAAATATTTCCGATTGATGAATCTCAGGAAAATGTAACAATAGATGAGGACTTCATGTCTTGATAAAGGTTAAACACCAAAAACTTAGAGCAAGCTTCACATTTAACAGAGATAACTTGAGATGCATTCCCTTTATGACTAGGAACAAGGCAATGAAGCCCACCACAAAAGCCACTGCTCAACACATCAAATAAAAGAAGAAAAAGAACAAAAGATGGAAGGATTAAAAAAGAAGAGATACTTAGCACTTTGGAAGGCCAAAGTGGTCAGATCACAAGGTCAGAAGTTCGAGACCAGCCTTACTAACATGGTGAAACCCCATCTCTATTAAAAATACAAAATTTAGCCGGGTGTGGTGGCACATGACTGTAATCCCAGCTACTCAGGAGGCTGGGACAGGAGAATCGCTTGAACCTGGGAGGCAGAGGTTGCAGTGAGCCGAGATCATGCCACATGCCACTGCACTCCAGCCTGGGTGACAGAGCGAGACTCCATCTCAAAAAAAAAAAAAAGAAGAGATAAACTGATAAACTGCAGTTATTCAGCTGATATACTACAGAAAATAACAGAAGTAACACAAAATTAGAATAAATACTAGAATTCAGAAAGCTTATAAGATAAAATATTAACTTATAAAACTCAAAACCATCCCTCCATGCTGGCAATAACGAACTAGATTTTTGAAAATAAGATACAATCACAATAAAAGCCCAAACAATACAATATCCAGGAATTAACCTAATGAAAAAGCCCAAGATCTTTATGAAGAAACATGTAAGAACTCATTAAAAGTTATACATGATGTTGAGTAAACAGGCTAAATTGATTTACAGATTAAATATAATTCCAATCAAAATGCCATAAGGAAATTTTTGTGTATCTAAAAAATTATAATTTAAAAAATTAAATACATTACCATAGATGTCTATATGGAGAGTATGGAGAAAGAAAATGTGAATAGAGGATGAAAGAAAAAATATCTCTATAAAATAAATGGAGACATTGCGGGGACCAATGTATGAGTGTGTTATAAACTGAAGCCAAAGGTCGAATTGTAAGTTTATACACTTGTAAGTTTATAAATTTTTTTAAAAGCGCAAATAGCTGTGATTTTACTCATAAAGAGATTATCTTATTTGGGGGGTTCCTTTTAATAGTAATGTCACCCAGTGCATATATATAATTTCAATTTAAGAACAAACAAAATATCTTACTCATGAAAGACAGCAGAGTTCATGAAATTATACAGCATCTGAGGCCAGCCATTAGCAGTCTGATCATGGGCAATTCATTTTAAGTCTTAAATTCTCTAAATCACATTTTATTTATCGGAGAAATGCAAAATATAGCATGTATTTTAAAAGTTAGTGAGAATATCACAAGCATATACATGTCATGTAAGAGCAATTAAAATTGTGCCTGTCACATGACATGTGTTTGGGAAATAGTATTTTCTCATAGACAATAGAATCATTCATAACGTCGAATGAGATGGAGTTTTAGTCAATTCAATTATCTCTGAGAATCCATTATAATGTGTAGAGAAAGTATGTTACATTAGCCTGTAGTTTAGCTGCTTCTTCTCCCTCCCTACCAATTTTACAAGACCTACTGTTTATGAAATATTAAGCACGCTTAAACATTTCTTTTTCCTTGTCTTCTTTGTGTCACTATGAAGGTGAAACTAATTCCATGAATAACATTAATGAGGTGGGGCTCAGTTACCTTTAAAGCAACAATGAGAGATCTTTTCAGACTCCTATTAAATTGTTAAAATTTGACTTGATATTGCCCAAATATGCAAAGAAAATGTAGCTTCTGAATATTCTCTTAAATCTAATCTTCCTCTTATGGTCTCTACCCTACTAATGGAAGAAGCAAAGACGCTATCAGTAACACTATTTTGCCAGATAAAAGAGTTAGGACCTTTAGTTTGGCGATTTTCTTCTGAATGACTTAGACTCTTTCATGCCATATCTCAGCTTATCAGATTTTCCTCCCTTCCAAAATGGTGGCAGGGTATGCAGAGGAGTTCACAAGACCTGACGACCTTGTGGCAGCAATAGAGGAAGAGCCTCAAATCTACATGGGTTTCTCATGCAGTGTGGCTGGCTTGATTCTGGCCTCCTTGGTGGTGAGATAGTCTCATCTGGGTTCTTCGGAATGCCGTAATGGCGCTCATGGCCTCCAAGCAGAGTTCCCCCACAATATAGCATCTTCTCCTAACTCCGAGTCTTTGCTAGTCCATGTGTGCTCTCAGCTGGTCCAAGGCCCATCCCTGATATCCCTGGCCAGGGGAAGACTCAGAGCTGTCTCAGTTCTCACTAGACACTTGCCTCTGCCAGAGTAGCCCTGCTGCTCTCACATGACATTGATAAAGCTCTGAGCTAAACGCTGTGCGTCTCCTAGAGGCCTCAAGCTTCATACTGATTAGATAGACTCAGACTCAAATCTTGGGGGACTTCCACATGTAGTTAGATATTTTAAGAACTTCAACGATTTCATTGTTAAAAGTTTAATGATTTTAATATCTTGCAGTTGGCTTCGACAGGGGATAAAAATTAGGACTCTTTCGTCTACCCACTCTCTTCTCCTTTCCACTATCCTCCTCTACCAAACATGTTTAAATTTTCCTCCTGTTCCAGTACAACAGGAATTATCATTAGTTAATATCCTGAGTTCTCTGTACTTTGGGCTTAAAATAAAACCCTATGACCTGCTTCAAAGGTCAGATTTGTTAGGTTAATGAAAATAACAGGGACTAAGAAATATCTCTTTCTTAATATAATTGTTTCTGAAAAATTGAAAAGTTGTACTATAGATTTTTAAAGGTTTTCCTTTCCTGCTTTCTTTCCTTCCTCCATCTTTTGCTTTTCCCTCTCTCCCTCCTTTTGTCTCCCTCCTTCCTTCCTGCCCTCCCTCGCCCTTTCTTTCCTTTCCCTTCCTTCCTTCCTCTTTCTTTCTCTTTTCTTTTTCTGCTTTCGTTCTTTCATTCTTTCTTTCCTTTCTTTCTTTTCCTATTTTCTCCCTCCTTCCTTCTCCCTCTCTCCTCATCTTTTTAAAAATTTTTCTTATTTTTTTATACCATGGATGCTGCTAAATATCCTCCTCCTTTTTTCTTTCTTCCTTTCCTCCTTCCTTCCTTCTTTCCCTCCCTCCCCCATCTTTTTCTTACTTCCTTTCCTTCTTCTTCCTTCCTTTCCTCTCTCCCTCCCCCATCTTTTTCTTACTTCCTTTCCTCCTTCTTCCTTCCTTTCCTCTCTCCCTCCCTCACTCATTTGTCTCTTTTTTCTTTTTACTTCCTTCCTTCCCCTTCCCTCCCTCCTTCCTGATTCCCTTCTCCCTCCATCTTCCTTATTTCTCTCTCTCCTTCCTTCCTTTTCTCTTCTCTCCCTTCTCTCTCCCTTCTATCTTTTCCTCATTTCTCTTTCCCTTGTTCTTTTTTCTTCCTCCCTCTTCTCCTTTCCTCCTTTCCTTCCTCCTCTCTTCTTCTCTCCTCCTTCTTTCTCCTTCTTTCCTTCTTTCCTTCCTTCCTTCCTTCATCCTTCCTTCCCCCACCTTTCTCTCTCCCTTCCTTCATTCCTCTCATCTTTTCTCTTCTTTCTGTCTCTCTCCCTTTCCCTCTCTCGTTCTCTCTCTTTCTTCTTTCTTTTCTTTCTTTCTTCTTTCTTTTCTTTCTTCTTTCTTTTCTTTCTTTCTTCTTTGTTTCTTTTCCTCTTTCTTTTCTTTCTCTTTCATCCTTTCCCCCTTCCTTCTTTTTCTCTCCCACCTCTTATTTTCTATCTTCCTTCCTTCCCCTCTTTCTTTTTCTCCCGTTCTTTCTTTCTCTGTATTCTTACTATATTAATCTTAGTATCCTTAATATAAACAAACATTTCTGGCTAAATGGAAGAGAAGTCAAACACAATGAAATATGAAAGAAAGGAATAGCTGAATTAACAGACGGATGAATGGATAGATAGAAAGATAATATTAAATTCACTTCATCCTTGATTTTGAAGGAATCTTATGTCATATTCTCTAGTTTATCCTTAAAATCCCTGGTCAATGTGATTGATTGGTAGCCAATTTATTTGTGCCTGGCCGTTTGCTGTTCATAGCCTTGGGAATTAGCCTAGTCCAAGGGTGAGCAAATTGTGGCTTGCAGTTTAAAATTAACCTGTTGCCTGTTTTCACCAGTAAAATATTTTGGGAACACATTCACACCCACTCATTTACATACTGTCTGTGGCTGCTCTGAACTATATAGTAACAGGGTTGAGGAGTCTGCGACAGAAACCATATGGCCTGCTAAGGAGAAAATATTTAACTGATCCTTTACAGAAAAAGTTTACTGACTTCTGACCTAGCCCATTGTTAGAGAGGACTAACTTTTAGTCTTGCTGAATTGTTCTTAGTGAGGAGACGGGATCAATATTTTATCAATTTTCTGTCATCAGTGTTAATTATGAGTGTCATGTAAAATGAAGCTATCCAATTTTCCACTTCAAATGCATGAAGACCTATCTAATGACCACACATTGGACTTTTGTCACATGAACTTAATACCTACAGTTCTTTTGGTCTTTCCTCATTCGACTGGGTTGCTAGACTTTTCAGTGTCCTGTTCTCCTTTCATTTTCCTGTAAATTTCTTTTCCCCAACATTCACAGAATATTTGTTTACCACTACATCTCTATGGCCTTAAATAGTGTCTGATGCAAGTGCAATACATATTATTGATTAAATGAATACAAGAAGATTTGTGTTGCAAATGTTAATATTTTAATGCATATTCATTTATTCTTTTATCATGCATCAACACACTATATGCTATATGCTTTATACTATTTGCTTTTTATCCTGATTTTTGCTGCAATATATCCATCTTTACATCATAATTATCTTTCCACATGAAATTCAGGGTCTTAACATGTAAAAGAAAAATAATAATACTTACTTCAGATATATACACAGGTTCGAGCTAAAAGACAACTAGATTTCCCTTAAATTCACTCAAAATTTTGGATGGGGAAGGGCAGCTATTGTAGTCATCACATGTGAAGGCTATTATTACAATTACCGGCATACATAGGTGTAGCTACAAGCATAAAAGTGATCTGAATAAATATAATTTGACTTTTCCTATTGTAGGTAAATGTCTCTTTAAAAATATGGCATCTGAGATTAAACAGAAATACCTAAAATATGAACTGGCCAGATTTGCATCCTTTGATCTGTACATACACTTTATGCTTTGAATGCAGCCTGAGATTGCATTCACATCTGCATTCACATTCTCTCTCTGTCTCATGACCTTTCTCACATTCTTCTCTCCTTCTCCTATTTAAACAGCCATGCTATTCTGTTAGTACTTTTTTCATGTAGCCATGTTATTCAGTTAGTTATTCTTTGTCACACAAGCAGCAGTTAAACGTTGTTGTTATTAAATAAATCTTGTTGAAGAATAAAGGAATATGCATTAAAATATTAACATTTTCAACACAAATCTTGTTATTAAATATACTTTTTAATTTATATCTGTTAATTTCATTTTCTTAGTTTTAGTCTATTAAGTTTTCTTGAATCTATATTTTTTATACAATGCTTATCTATCTTTCCTATCTTTGTGTCACTCAAAAAGATACTAAACTTGTCATCTGTCATTCAAATTTTGGCAAAATGTTCAAAAAGGACCAGAGCCAATCCCTGAGAGCTCCACTTGAGGTCTAGATTGAAATCTATTAACCAACACA
The DNA here is from genome assembly GCF_006542625.1 of Nomascus leucogenys. Taxonomy (NCBI): domain Eukaryota; kingdom Metazoa; phylum Chordata; class Mammalia; order Primates; family Hylobatidae; genus Nomascus; species Nomascus leucogenys. Next base: position 3,433,046 of record NC_044396.1, read on the forward strand.
GATTCTATAAACTAATAACATAACAAGATGAAAAAGCAAGTTCAATGCTAATGTTCAAAGGTATTTGCATTGAATTTATTTATTTATTTCTATTACTTATAGATTGTTCAATAATATGCCTTAAAGCTTTGCCATTATTTAGTGCCTAAATATGGCACTGAGTTTGGCAGTTTGACACATGACATTTCATCCTCAAAAAAGAAATCCTATGATAGATTACTGGAGAAGTGTGATGCCAAGAAATTAGCAATTGTCCCAAGGTCATCACGCCAGAGATGATGAGAAAAAGAGATGTGACTAACCAAAGTCTGTGCCTTTAATCACTAGGCTTCCCTGTCAACAAATTTACCTGAGTCTGAGCATTCATTTAAAGCCCCTAAAACAGGGGCTGTAAACTTTTTGTGTAGGGTTATGTAGTAAATATTTCTACTTAGCAGGCCATAGGGAGTGTTGCAATTAGTCATAGCATGGAAGTAGCCATAGAAAATTTGTTAACAAATGTCTGTGGCTTAGTTGAATAAAACTTTATTTATAAAAACAGACAAAGAACTGAATTTGGCCTTTGGGCTATAGTTTGCTGACTCCTGATCTAGGTTGCATGTTCCTATTTCTTTGCTCATCGAAGCAAAAGAAGTTTTGAGAAACTCCTTAGCCATAAAATAGAAGAAAATATTAAGCTTGCTATTTGTTTTCAAAAAGGAAAGAAATCGATCTTTATTTCAGTTACAAACCAACATTGGTGCCCTCAATTTATCTCTGTATCTTATGGTCACATTTCAGGGAAAGAATGTGAGGTGCCTGAAGGGTTCAGTAGGATTTCCAGGAAACAGAGCGGTGTGTCTTTGTTCATCTGTTATCAGTGAGCCACACTGCATTACAGTTTATCTGGACTGATTAAATGGATTAATAGATTTTATTCTCCATTTTTAACTAACTAGCCCTCACAAAGTAGAGAGAAGGCTTAAGATATTTCTGAATAGAAGTTACAGATTAAAGATAATACTAATAATGAAATCATAAGCAAGCAACAAGGAAGTGGCCAAACTGGCCCTTCTTCATATATACAAGATCCTTGTCAACCACATTAAGCAGTAAAGAAAGAATCGAAATCACATAGAACAATAAATGCAGATTTTTGATGTAAGTGCATATTTTTTTGAAATATTGATGATGGAAGATGTAGATAACTTGTTAATGCATACTAAATAAATATACATGTATTAGGCTTTTTCTCCCCCTCTAATGTAGAAAGGTGTGTAATCGAAGCCAGATTTAGACTATATCTTCCTCTGTTTTCTGCTCATTTTTACATATATATACTAAGAATCAAAATCTCATTCTTCCTCAGTTCTTAATATTATACTTTGTATTAATAGGTGGTAACCAGCCTCCAAGATGGTCCCAAAGGTCCCCATCTTGGTATTTACACTCCCACGTAATCCCCACCTGCATTGTGCCAGGGCTGGATTGGGTTACTGATAGAATATGGCAGAAGTGATGGTATGTTACTTCTGAGGCTAACTCATAAAAGACATTGTGTCCTCCGCTCGGGTCTGTCTGCCTCTCTTTCTCTTTCTGTCTCTCTCCTCCTCGATTGCTTGTTCTGGGAGTAGTTAGCTGCCATGTCATGAGGACACTTCTGCAGCTTTAGGGAGAGGCCCATGCAGTGAGGAACTAAGGCCTCCTGTTAGCAGCCATGTGAGTGACCCTTCTTGGAAATAGATTCTCCAGCCCTGCCACGCCTGGCTGACACACTGACTGCAAACTCACATGAGACCCTAAACCAAAGCCGCCCAGATAAGCTGCTCCCAAATTCCTGACCCACCCAAGCTGTGAAATAAGAAGTGTTTATTATTTTAAGCCACTAGGCTTTAGAATAATGTTATGCAGCATAGATAACTAATATCATAACTGACAGCAAAATAAACTACAAACTATTGCATAACTATCTCAATTTTTTACCAAATATATGCCTCTTATCCAACATGAGAATCCAGTCTTTTATTTAACTATATACTGAAAATGTCTTTTATCCCATTCTTCACCAAACTAAATTTGTAAATTATCCCATGAAATTCATTCCTACATTTCAAAGCTTTTTTTTTTTTAACTGTTTCATCACTCTATCACTTCCAAGAAGCTATGTTTGTGGTTTTCTTTCTCTCTGTTCTACAGATGTACTCACCATACTTCTAATTCTTTAACATTTTGCTCAGTGGATTGAAATGTAAGCATCCTAGGGGCAATCAAAGTTCACTTCTCAGGCTGCCCAGTGCTGAGCCTCAGCATTCAGTGACAGAATTTTATAACTAAAAAGGGCCTTAGTTTACAAGTCCTAATATTTGAGGTTCAGAGAGAGTAAGCAATTTCCCCAAGCCCACGCAGTGACCAGCCTGCCTTACAGTCCAGGAATTCTAGTTCTTCACGTAGTCATATCACTACATTTCCATGGTAAAACAACACATGATATTGGTGCAACAGTTAATAGGCTGTGGAGCCAGAAGGAAAAGGGCTGTATCTAAGTCCATGTTCTTTATGGAATCCTTTAAGTCTCATCAAAACTCAATTCATGTTTATTATTTTTATCATGCCAAATATTCCATTTTTATGAAATAAGAACCAGGTTTTAGAAAAAGAAAATAAAGAAAACCAAGACCAGAGGAAGTTACAGTCATGATTTATTTTAAGAGCCATGTTTTAAACAATGTTTCTCTTTCCAGATTTCTGGACAATTTTGTTAACGAGAACACTCCACCTGCCGGGTTTTCCCTTGATCCTGGCTATGATTATGACTAATGATTCCCAGCTGTTCCCTTTGTGGTGCATTTGCTCTTTATGTGCATTTGGGGCCTAAGAGATAAAACATTGAAGGTATGGACATGTATATATGAATATATTTCAAATATACATATCCAAATGGATATTTGTATGCATACAAGACGGATTTCCATAGAAAGCTATGTATCTCAGATGGTGGGACAAAACACTCACCTACTGAGGAGAGTGGATATCCATATGGAATACTGTTTTATTCATTTCTCCTTGTTTATAGTCATTCTTTGATCAGGTTCCATCCAACTGTTTTTTTCTCAGAGAACGCTATCAGGATGGAGGGCTTTTTGCAAAAATCTCAGTTGAGTTTGCGGGCAAAATGGAGTGGATCAGTCTGAAGGTACCATTTCAAAATTAGGGACAGATATTCTAACACTACCTATGCAATGCATTATGAACAGTAGGCACATAAAAGTAAATATGTGTTGAAGAATAAAGAGAATTAATGCATCCATAACCTGTGAACCCACAGCTAGAGAGGAATTGTCCTCAATACTCTGCATTAACAATTTTCAAAATGTCATTAACATTTTTCTTCCATGATAAAAAATATAATTTTTCACAAGGCAGATAACATATATAGATATAACCAGAATTTTTTGAAAATTTTTGTGATTACATAACATGCTTTAAGATTCATAACCATCAGTAAAATCCACTCACAAGGAGTACGGATTGGTTCAATAGGTGACAGTGTTCATGCAGCAGTCCCATGACGTCTATTTTAATTCTCCCTCCCAAGAATATAAATTGAAATGAAAATGAGATCACAATATTATTTTAGGAAAACTTCAAATTTGCTCTAATTTGAAAAAAAAAAGCATTGTTTATACTCTTTCACCATTTAAATATTTGTAGTTGAAAATTACAAGTCTTCACAGCTGTTGACGATATGAGTGTAGATTTACACCCTTGGTGAGAACAATTTATCTACATGACCTATTGACTTTTAAAGAAATGGAGGTGGATTAATACATTGAAATATATCAGTCCGGGGATTTGAAAATAGGTAATAATTTAAGTAGGTATCTGGGTCATTACTTACCTGAAGAATTTGTTGAGATTAGCACCATAGAGTGAATAGGGAATACGTTTTAGATTCAGAGAGAATTGGATTCAAATATTAAATATTTGCTCTGTCATACAGTAGTTACGTGAAGTTGAACAAATTACTTAAATTCTCTAAGCTTCAGTATAAGTGGAGATATTAATTAGTTGTTAGAAACATTAAATTAAATATATAGAGCCCAATGAAGTTTTTCATGCATGGTAGTCATCTAATATATGTACTATTTATCTTTCTGCAAATCATTTCTTTTCTCTTCATATGTTTGGCTATTATCTATTTCTGCTGTAGGAGATAAGAATATGGTACCCCAAAATATAACTGTAAGAGACCAAAATATACCACCCTAAATATGGCTCTTTTGCATAAGGATTATTTTGAGCTGGTTATTTTGAGAAACAGCAGACACAGGAAAAGCTCTAAAAACAGTATACATTACCCTTTTGTAAAGGAAACTTACATTTATAATGAAAATCTCCATTTGTAAGAGTATCTCCCATTCTGTACAAAGAAGAAAAGGAGGATGAAATCACAAAAGACTCTTATCAATGGAGAAGGCGCCAAAACCTTTATACCAAACCTTACTCTTATCTACCCTGATTTTCCCAGTTATCTTTCCATAATCTGCCTCCTCACATCTTTTCATTGTTTTCGTTGAAGATGCTACGTAAGTCCAAGTTGGATGTCTCCCATGGATGTATGTCACATGCATGTTAATCAACTTCTGTTTGTTTTTCTCTTGTTAGTCTGTCTTTTTTCACAGGGGCCCCAGCAGAGAGTTTAGAAAGGTTGAGAGTACTGGAGCTCAGAAAATGAGTAATACCGAAAATATGGTGCTTTGGTGTACTGAGTACTTTGAACTAAAGGACATTGGAAGGGCCTTGGAAGCAGCCTCAGAACCAAGGTCGCTCTGACCTTCTCCTGCCTTTCTGCCTCTCACCCCTCAATCTTCCCTAAAGCAAGTCATAAAAACCAGAATTCCACTTCTCCAAGGTGGGTCATAGAAACTGGAACGCCTTTTCCCCAAAGCCCATCGTAAAAACTAGAATTATTCCTCTAACCTTCCCCACCTTTCTGTCTAGGAGCTGGCCATAAAGAAATTCTCTAACCTACCCTTGTCCTATAGTAGATTATAAGACTGTTTTCCAGAGGGGTCGTATCCTATACCTGGAAGGAAGGAAGGCCACACTGAGAGGCCAAGAAGAATCTGAACAGATTGGCCTTGCTGGGTTCCCCCACTTCAGTCTGTTAAAATTAGGTCATTCCCTCTTTGTCTGATCATATTTCTACACAGCTCTCCATTCTTCATTGAGTCTAACCATACAAATGAAGTTTTCCCTTGGGTCTTTGGGTCTTCATTCTGAAGGTTCCTGTGTCACATAAAACTCTGATTAAGATACGCCTTTCTCCGGTTACCCTGACTTTTGTCATATGAGTGTCAGCTGTAACTCTTATGACTGACGGAAGGTATCACATCCTTTCCACCCCTACAGGGGAAAATGATTTTGTTTTTTCCTCCTCTACACTGCTCAGTGCCAATTCCTATCCTTTTGTGTGTGTGTACTTTCCCAAATATCGCAGGAGTTGGAAGACTTAGAACTACTTTACTGAGACTCTCTTGCATCTAGAATTCTGGCTGAAATTTGGTTCTGCCAACGAGGTGTACTGGCAAGAAATTTGGAAGGTGAGACAATGACAAAGGATTCTTGCCCCTGCAACAGAAATGCCGGACAGCCTGTTTCAGGAATGTGAACTGTGGCAGTGGCTGTACTCCACTGCCTGTGACTAGCTTTGGGACTGCAGGACAGCTCTAACTTGGCAGTAGTTTCATGATGCTTCCTGATCATAGCAGAAGCTTCAAGAACTCTGCACCACAGCAGTATGAGCAAAAATAAAAATACGAATAGACCTTGAAACCCTGACTTTTGCTTTTCCATCTTTTCCAATAATCTTTTGTTAGCACTCAATGGAGTTCAAGATGTACTACCCCAAAATATGGTCCCTTGTCATTGGAGAAAACAGCAGATTGAGAAAGGATACTCTCACCTTTCACTCACTCTTCTCCCCAGAAGCAAGCCATAAAACCTAAACAACATTTTTCTGGCCTTCCCCTGAAGCAGGTCATAAGACCCTCATTCAAGAGGTGCCCTCTCAGTACCCAGAAGAAAGGAACATCTTTATTTCTAAAGACACATGGACACAGAGACAAATCTAAACAAATAGGCCTTGCTAAGTTCTTCCAAATTTATGACCATTAGATTATACTTTTTTATCCAATCATACTTCTCCACAACTACATCCACTTCGCCATTTCATCAAAACTTGCATAAGAAATACACAAGTTTACCAGTTTCTTTGGGTCTTCATTTCCTTATGAAGGCCCTCGTGTCCCATAACACTTATTAAATAAATGTATATGCATTTCTCTTGTTAATCTGTCTTTGTCAGTTTTCCTTTCAGACGTAGCCAACACCCCTAAGAGGTTTGAGGAAGACTTTTTCCTCCACCACACACTTAATTCCTGTATTAAATCACCCTGTACTTGAAATAGCTAGGGGATTTTCCACACTGAACCTTGAGTAATCTACCATGATTTGTTCCAGACATGTTCTAGACACTGGGAATTAAAGTAGAAAAAGATTTCCTTTCTGATCTCAACAATGTCAAATCCTAGGGAATAGGGAACTGCCATCATGAGAAAATCAGCATCTTTTCACTGTTCACAAGAAAAGCAATCTCTCTGGAGAATATTGTACTTCATACTAAGTTAATAACTTTGGTACAAATTCTTTACTTACTCATTTTCTCAGAAGTAATTGAGCTTATCTCCTATCTCCTTATGATTAGTAATAGGCATTGATTATACTTGTAGACAGATGCTAACAACTAGAATTTTCTACCACTTAACAGTCTTATGACCTCCGTCCTCTACTGCAATCTACTTGTTACAGCCAGAACACACTTTGAACTTGGATCAACCTGATAGGGGCCATAAGTATAAGGTTATCATTGTACTGAGAGCATTCACTATAAAGTTTCCTGGGTTTTTAAATGACTTCCAATTAAGTTAAAAAACCCAAATCTAATGATTAAAGATTAGTATAATATAAACAACTATTAACAAATTAAATAAGCACTTTAGGTCTCCTTTCCTTTTCTTCTTCTTTTACTCCCCTCTTCCTCCCCATCTCCTTCACCCCTGCCCCTTTCACTTCATCTTCTTTCCTTTTTATATACTTAAAAGACAGGGCTTTAAAAATGTATACCCCTTAAAGCTCTGACATTCTGTTCCTCTATTTAAGAAGAGAAATGCTCTTGTTCTGCAGAGATTTTGTCCAAAATCATCTTTCTGGTTCTGCAAATGAATAATTCTCTCTCATTTACTATATATATGTATACTTTATTACTCATTATATGTTTATTGTGTTTCTGTCCTTACTATGAATTTGCATTGTAATACCCCTATAAGCAGCCTTTTATAAAGTAATTCATTTGTCTTAGGTTTCTTTAAGAGTGAACAAAATTGATAACCTGAGCCTGGATGGCTTAGATAAGGTATAATGAATAGATTTAATCTGAATCTAGAGTAGAGATTACTCGGAGTGCTATGTTGAGGATGTGTTTCAGGCGGTCTGAGATCAAGAAAGAAAAGTAACATTCTCATTTAACGATGACTATTAAAACTGTAGTTTGCAGTATAAGAAAGTAGCCACACATATGCCATACATTTGGCATCCTTAGTCTAAAATTCATGTATTCTGTTACCCTCCCTTAGAAGGCACTTGCAGCGAGGCATAGCCTTTGGACCACAAACGGTGATGGGATGAAAGTGTACAGCTTTAGCAAGCTCCCAGGTGCTACTGATACTGCTGATCTGCAGAGCGCACTTGGAATAGGAAGGTAGGGAACACTTAAATAAAAAGAAATAGAAAGTTTACTTTGCAAGTTTTCTCTACAGGGGTAAGATAAACCATCAGACTAGTTCCTTAAGGCAATAAAGGACAAAATAGTCGTCAAGGTTTAGTTGGCCAAGAGACAGGTATTGTCTGGGGAGCAGCAAAGCCAAGAGGGACACATTTAAAGGAGGATGAAATCCTTTGGAATTAATGTTTCTTTATATTACAATAAGAAAAATTAAGTTAGGTCTAAAAGTACCTGTTTGGTGTTTCTATCTGCATTTTAAAGAATGAAAGTGCTTTAGAAAAGCAAATTTTTAAATCCTGCTCCATCAATTATTTTCATTTTGTGCTTCTATAGAATTTGATAAAGGTCTTTTAGAAATATCGACTTCTCTCACTTATGTCAAGATGAACCGAGGAAAAGCAGTTTCTGTACCTGGGAGTATCAGGGCATTGTGCACAATTGTGGCCATTAAAAAAAAAATTTTTCAAAACTTTACAAGGACAAGAAAGAACTCAGAGGGACAGAGTCTAAAACAGCAACCATTTAAGTAGGTGTCACTCCTTAATTCTCATTTGGAAAATATGAAAAATTATTTTCTACTCAATTTTGGATAAGTTGTGCTGTGTTGAGCCTTATTTATTTTGCATATTAAATCGCTGAGGACTGATACTTGTAAATTCTCCAAATTGGAAAGCAAAAGGAGTATAGCTAGGAATTGTCATTGTTTACTTTTAACTCTTAAACAATATAGTATTTTTTCCTTTTCAGCAAAATTTTTGCCATAATTACAAGTGTAATAGACCACATTTTGATTAGAAATGGAACTGTTTGAAATTCACATATACTAGTTGCATTCAAGTATGTGTTATGTACTAGTGGCAAAATGATGGCAAATGAAGAGAAAACCTGCTAACTACCAGTTAATTTCCTCAGAATATAGATCAATATTGAAATATATATATATATATAGAATTTCATCTGCAATGAACTATAGATATCTTTCACTAAATATTTTGCTGTAATTGGTTTTTATCTCCCTGGCCTCAATTGCTTATAAGCATATTAATGAAGCTTCTTAAGAAACCTATCTCTATGAGCCACCAAGGCTGTTTTATATATAACAAGGCAACCCCATCAATGGTACCCTCCTGATCTAAAAGAATTTGTGTATTTTGCCAGAGGAAAACATTTGTAGTAGTTTAGGCTCAGTTTCAATCAATAAGAAGTTCCTACTGAAATAATGTCTAGTGTTAGACTAATTTAAGCAGGAAACAAATAAGTCATGTTACTTTCCTTACAGCCTCATTATGAACTACATGAAGAAAGGAGGTTTAGAGTGTATCTTGGCATCATAAATATTATTTAATCCTATTCACAAGACATCAAATTCCATGTTTCTTGTACCCTAATATTTTAAAATCATTTTTAAGTCTATAGTAAAATGTATTAGCCCCCAAAAATCTTGGCAATTGAGCGCCTATTCTTTCCTTCTCTCCCTTCGTTCGTTTCTTTCTTCCTTCCTTTATTTTTTACCTAGTTCTTCCCTCTTTCTTTTTTAGTTTTTTTTTAACTTATTATAAATGAAATCCCCCAAGACTATGGTGGAAAATGAAATGGAAAATACACATAAGTACACGGAAGAGGACAACAATCTCTTATAATGTTAGTCTCATGAGAGAGCCACTGTTCACATTTCAGCATGTTTTTCTTCCGTGTTTGTATGCTAAATATTTTCTTTAAACTTCACAGAAAGTTTTTTTTTTTAAGTAGAAATACAAAGTAAGGTTTTTAGAAATGTCTTTACATAAAAACATATTGTATACCACATTTAGTTTACAATCCAAATTTTCATTTTAATAGCCTACATCTTTTTTTTCTTGTGTGGGGTTTACTTATATGTTACACATATTCATTTCTTTTCAAAAACTTAATTGTATCTAGATTTAATTTTTTGAAATTGCAAATCAATGGCATTAGCACCCCCTAGTGGTATAACAAATTTTAAGCACAAATGAGTGCTATCTACATTTGGGTCAATTTTTCTTTCATTCATTCTCTTTTTAATAACGCATATAATAATTTTAAATATCCTATTTGTAACATGTAATTTCAAATATATTCTGGCAATTTCCAAGTGCAAATTGGTAACATAAGGCAATTAAAAAATGGTAAAAGTAATACGCAGATTTAAAGAGAACTTTAATACTTTCGTTACGTATTTTAAATATCAGCACCTATATGATAATTCCTCTCTCTCCCTTATGATGATAACAGTCTATGTTTAAATCCCTTAAATTAAATTTTAAGAAGCATACAGAACTCATCGAATATGTGTATGAATCAGGTGGGGTTCTGATAAAATGCTAGTTTGGGTTCAATACGTTTGGGTGGGGCTCGAGAGTCTGTATTTCTTATTTTTTCTCAATTAGCAATAATTGCACCTTGGAGAAACCTCATTGACTAGGTTACTGCCACGGCACAAAGCTAAGAGAGTCTGTATTTCTAATAAACGTCCTGAAGATATTGGTATTGCTGATTGAAAAAAGCACACTTTGAGGACTAGTAGTTAGGTGGAGAGGTATTTAAATTCATTGCTTGAAGCATTTTCCAATATTTACAAATATTATACATAATCAGCTAAGTAATAAATATAAGGATATAAACATTCGGGAAATAATTGCGCTTTAAGAGAAATATGTTAGTAAATTAATTGGTTTGTGTGCATTTTAATATGCTATTTTATATTAATAAATTCACTCTTAAATTTAATCTGTTTCTTTCATTCCCTTTTGATTTACAAATGTGAAAAGAAAAAGTTATTGTTATATATACTTTGAATTTAAATGCTTCTTACCTGACAGATTTTTCACAGTAACCTTTGCTGTGTTAAAAATCAATTAGAAGAACGAATTTTGACCACAGAACTTTCATCAGCACCAAATTCCAAGGAGCAATGCATTTAGCACTGTGCTTGGCACACAATAAGAACTGTGAATTTTCACCATTAATATATCATTCCATCAAATACAAATTCAAAGAAAGCCTTTACCTATAATAAATTTATTAATGATTTTATAGACAATAATATTGAAAGAATTGTAGCTGAGAAAAAGTAACTAAGAAGAGGTGCTTCCTTCTGCAAAGGGGGTGCTGTGCCTATTATCTGTGACATTAAACAGACTCTTGGTTTCGATAACTTTCCATTCTTAATTTTGCGCCATAGTTGAAGGAAAAATCTGCTTGAATGTTAGCTGAATATGTTTATTGTTTGTGTTTTATTCCTTACCACAGAGTATTTGAAGTCCCAAATCCTCAGGGAAAGGTTGCTATTTTTTAAAAATACATCTACATAATTACAATTTAGTCTAATAATCATTATTTCTAGATAAGCAGATAGATAACATACAGAATGATAATGATGATGATGTGCTTGTGTGGGTGTGTATGTGTGTGTGTGTAAAAAGAACATTTAATTGGTGGTAAGTAAATGATCTAGCATCTTGAATATTGGGATAGGAATAAAAGCAAGACTATTGTACAGGTCCTAGAAAACTTTGTGATTGGCAGCCATTTCTGATGTCCAAATAACACAATTATATTTAAAAAGGTAAGTAGCAAAGGCAAAAAAAAAAAAAAACCATCTACTAGCATTATGTCAGCTCATCATACCAAAAAGTAAGCATATATTATCATTCAACTTGTCCAAATTATGAAATCAATCAAAGTTTAAACAGGTAAATAATTTACTTTGTCACTATGAGCCAATGATAATACTTGATTAAATCTCAACAAAAATGATATGCTACTGAAGACCAGGAACCACAGCTCTTTAATGCAGGTAAGACCCTTAGATCAAACAGAATACTGGCCCTGTTCACTCTCAACACAGGACTCCATTAAAAGCAGGGTCCATAGTAAGGGCTGGGGATGTCAGCCTCCAAACAGGTTTAGGATGAGTTATCATTGTGTGTGAGCTGTAGAGATTATACACCTTTATACTGACAAAATATATTTATTTTTACTTCAATTCTTTTAGAAGATGAAAATCAAGTATCCATCTCTAATGGCAAACTCAACCTCTTACCCAATGTACCACTGCAATCTGTAGCACATATGGGTTTGAAAACATGAGTAGGAAGTAATGTAACACAAATACGTCAGGAAGTGACAGTATGAAGGATTAGAAAACTAGACGGTTTATAGCGCTAAATGTTGCAATATAAACTGAAGAATAACAGCCTGACAAAAAGAATGATTAGGAAATAGCTGGTATAAATTACTTTTAGCTTTAGGTATTTATTTTTACACTGACTTAGGTATACAACAATTTTATTGGCGTTTTAATATAATTCACCCAGAATATGAAGGCATCACATTAGCTAAGTACAAGGCATACGTATAAGCAAAAATTATAAACTTATGACACCCTTGTGCCTTTCTCCTAATGACATTTCCAACTTTTAATGGTTTGTATTTCTTCCTCTGCAGACATAGGATAATTCATATAGATATGTCATTTTTGAGTTTATATTTTACATAAACTTATTATTTTACTTTAAAATAGTTTCTAGCCATGGTGTTAATATTTATTAAAATTTCTGTACATATGAAAAAAAGGAATTTATTTCTATACATATGAAAGAAAGGAATAGGGAGTGTCTATAAATGAATGATTTTATAGACACTCCCTATTTGCTGTTTTTTTAAAGAAGACATGTTTACTGAGAAAGCCCTAGCAAGCACAGAAAATCTTCCAATGTGGACTAATTTGGATTATTTTCTACTTTTGAAGAAACTACACTGCTATTAGCTTTTTGACAAATAAAGCTATAAAATCTAGTAGAACTTCCGATAAGATCTTCCATAGGTAGAATAGTAACCTCTTATGCATGTGTTTCGAGTTTCTATGAAATGGAAGACAAATACATGCATTAAGTTACTACCATATGTAAGACAAAAAATTATGCTGGTTTCCACTATGGGTAAGATAATACTTAACTAATTCTATGTAATCTATAAGAAGTATTGTCTATTCTACAGTTCCAAAAATTTTGAAGCACAATGAAGTACAGCAGGGATGACCTTTGCTATATGCTAAATTTTCTAAAATGGGAATATATACTGGTTTCAAGACACTAATCTTAAGCTAATTTTGCGAGCAAAGTGAAATAAGGTAGAATAGGTAATATGTCAGGTTGCTGAATAATTTCTGATTGAACAATGATGTCCAGAGACTATCACACAGTCATGAGATAGACAATAAGCTAAGGTAAAATCTCTTGTAGTATCATAATACTCACAAAAGTTAATATTTCTCTCATTTTTTCTCAGTATTTGAATTAAGATAATTATTTTGCCTATCAAATATTAATACTTACATATGTATACAGATGTTGAAATAGCAGCTAATATTATTAAAAATTTGAGTCAAAATCAAAAAGATCTGATAGACTAAGTTAACAATTCATAACATATGATAGTTTTGGGGTGTGTCACTAGTATTACTTGAAAAATAATTTGGTAGTCAAATAAATTTGGGAAATGGGTAAAGTTCAAATCAGTTTCTTAACTGTAGAACTTTGCAAAACTTTTGATCATCTAATGCTCATTGAAAATGTGCAAGACAAGAATATGTATAAATACTTTCACAAATTTATTTCACCATAGATATTTTTTAAGGAACATCACATAGGACTAATATTTCATGAGATGTACTTTTGATAGTCTAATACAAATGCCAAATGACTAAACTTGAACAAAGAAAAAGCTAAATGCAACACTAAACAACATCCAAGATATGAACTCCAAAATCCTGCTGCACTGAACAATTCCAGGGGAATTCACATTGTTGTATTCTATGTGGAAGCATGTCCTTAGATATTGTAAAAATGTGGTTGTGCAATACCAGCCCTAAGTGTTCAAAGAATAGAAGTAGATTCATCATATTGGTCAGGCCATCACATTTTCTCCTGGACACCACTTTTAACTAGAGCAGGCCTGTACCAGTCATCTATTATCGTAACAAACAACTGCAAAATCTTATTTGTACAATGAATAAATCTTTCTTTCTCATGCATCTTCAGGTCAATTGGGACAACTCTGCTGATCTCAGTTGGGCATAGCTGGGAACCTGGCTCTAAGCTGCAGACTGGATCTGGGTTGGTTCCATATATTTCTCATTCCTCCTTGGACCAGCAGTCTAGCTGGTGCACATTCTGCTTATGGGAATGAGAGAGATGCACAAGAGAAGTAGAAACATGGTGACTTCAAAGGCCTCGTCTCAGAACTGGCACCCTGTCATTTCCACTGCCATTTCATCAAGTGAAGCAAGGAACAAGGCACAACTTAAATTCAAGTGTTGGGGGAGCAGTATACTCCGTGTTCAGTAGGAGGCACTATACAATAACACAGCTAAGGGTATGGATACAGCAGAGGGTAAAGACCCAAAATCAATGTTTGATAGAATACAATGTTTAACTAGAGTTGGTCATGAAGAGAGGTCAGGGATAGACAGAGCCTGAAAAACCAGGGCATTGTGGAGTAGTTGAAGAAAATGAGGATGTTTAGCAGAAGGAATGAAGATGGGAGAGCCATGATAACTCTACTCAAGTATTTGAAGAGCTGAGTGTGAAAGAGAGCTCAGAATTATTGAGGGATGCCTCAGGACACTGCAATAATAGAAAGGCAAATTCCAGCTCTAACACAAAAATAAGCCGTGCCTTATCATTATCCATAATGATGTGAAACACATAAAATCCATCAGATTCAAAGCAAAGACCATCACACTCCAAACCTGCTAAACTTAGCACTTTCAAGAACTAGACACCAGGCATAAAACCCAAACATACTGTTTATGGGACACTAAAGCACAGTAATCAAATCTCGGCAAATAGGAGTAAAATACATTTAAGAGTCCCCCTAGGTATAGCTTCAAGCAGTGCAACACTTCTGAAACCTCATAAGAAACAAAAATACCATACACACTGATCGAAATGATATGGAATTTTATTTCTGGATCATCAGTATCAAGATTATAAATACTTGAGTATTATATATATATTCTGATAATTATATCATAAATTATATTAAAATATATATATTCTGGAAATAATAATTACAATAAAACTGCAACACAGTTCCAAAAATGCTTATGTATTCATGGAGTGGGAATGTCATATGGAGAGTGCAATATGCATAGCTAGTATGTAGTGTTAATAATGTCTTCAATAGAAAACATTAAAGTGACAAGTAATCTCATTTAAGAAGACCAATTATTGAAAAGCATAGTTTGACAAATTTTTTGCTTGAAATACTATGTGTGTGTGTGTTTGTGTGTGTGTGTGTGTGTGTGTGTGTGTGTCTCTATACAGTCATGCACCACATTCACATAACATTTCAGTCAGCAATAGACCATATATAGACAGTGGTCCCATCAGATTATAATAATATATTTTTACTGCAGCTTTTCTATGTTTAGGTATGTTTAGATACACAAATATTATACTTGCCATTATATTACAATTGTCTATGGTATTCAGCACAGTAACATGCTATGCAAGTCTGTAGCCTAGAGGCAATAAGCTACACCGTATAGCCTACATACACAGTAGTAAACTGTAACATGTAGGTTCGCGTAAGTACACTCCATGATATTTGCATAATGATCAGATCACCTAATGACACATTTCTCAGAATGCATCCCCATTGTCAAGCAACATATGACTATATATATTATTTTACATGTGTCATTATTGTTAGTCTTCAAAAATTCACATTTGGTTTTCACAGCGAATAGAAGGCTCAGTCACTGTGTTCATATTCTGAAATCAATGAGAGCAATGTAACTGAACTCCTATTTATCTTTGGCATTAAAATATAAAAAGAAGACCATTTGCAATTTCTCTATGCTTCTTCGTACTTTTCTGTAAGTGCCACTTGTTTATAAGCCATAATATATAAGCTTGCATACCAAAAGAATTTTTCCTCCTCTTTTTTATACTTATTCACAGGCACCCAGTTACACTTAACTCACCCACCAACAACACAATAAGCACAGCAGGCTTAAGAACAACGTTAAAAGTATCTTAAAGACTGTGGGTTCTCAATACCTATTTTTGGATGAAAGGAATGATAGTTCCTGCTAGACTTGACCTTGTATCTCTCTGAAGTTGTCTTGCTCCGAGTCATCTTCAACTTTGGAGCAAGAAGACTGAAATGGAATCTGCCTTGACTACAAAATTCTCAATGGGTAATTTCCTTCTCGGGATTTAGTTATGAACAAATTAAGCAGAGATTTTAAAAAGTGCCTTATTATGCAGGAAGGAGACAGGCCAGCAAATGAATTTGACACTGTAACTAAATGGCCTAGGAGTAGCTACAGGCAAAGAGCATTCCCTTTCCATGGAGGGAAAGGCTCATTGGCATGGCTTTCTTGAGATTGCTGAGGTTGGCTGTATGCGTGTTCTAGATGTTTTATTTCCAAGAATAGACAAGCTCCTTCCTCCAGGGTCCTCCTCTCCTCCATGGAGGAATAGTGCCATTTCCCAGTGATTTCTTTCCATGGTCAAAGCTCCTTCCATCAGCTTCATGATAAGAGAGGAAGAAAAGTGCCTATTCCATTTTCTTTAATAGAGGACACTCCTCTTACTCCAAGTGTCTGTACCAGACACTTAACATGCACCATCTCCTTTGTACTTTAGACCATTTGCATAAGTATTACACTATGATTTCCAATTTAATTAGAAGACTCCAGGAATTAAGTTGGTGCTTATCATACCTTAATGTGCACACTTATGACAATGGGATCTTGTTAAAATTTAGATTACAATTCAGCAGCTCTGGGGTTGGCACTGAGATTCCACATTGCTTGCAAGCTCCCAGATGATGGCTGTGCTGCTGGTTCTGGAACATCCTTTGAGTAGCAGGAGGTTAATGACTTATTTCACAGGGCTTTTACTTAGCAGGGGAAATATTGGAACCAATGTACTAGTTTTGAAATCTGTGCCACCGATACTAGGCCAAGTACATTTCAAGTTTGTAGAAATTAGATAGGGGAACTGCAACTATTATGATATTGGAGACATCATACTCACAATGAGATTAGTTTACAATGTTCTATTAGCATAAGGAATGCCTTTCTAACCACAGGAGAGCACCAAGTCTATGTTGTTGAATACTGACAATCACAATCACTGCATTACTCTATCTAGGTTGAACACGAGTTTCCTGTGATTGTTCCCATGGTTGACTGTGTTTGCACATTAGCTAGATTCATGAGAACAAGTGAGGAAGCTTTCTCAGGATGAGTAGGAAAGAGTAATTGCAAATATATATATATTTATATATATATACATATATAAATATATATAAATATATATAAAATATATACATATATAAATATATATAAATATATATATATGGAAACAAAGATAAACAATGAAGATTATCCCCAAACTTAAATTTTCTTGATCCAGATTCAGCTTCAGATCTATATGCACTGGCTGGTAACTCAATGTTCAGGTCATGTTCAGGTGTGCCCTGTAGGAATGGTTTTGATACTCTGAAGAGAGAAAACTGTCTTCAGTATAGAAACGTATGGGCTTCCAGCCAATTATTTTGAGGCTACTAGGGAATATAAGGGCATGAAAAAGAGAGGGAGTGAGCAATGAGAAGAGACTCAGTCTGGGGAAGGCTGAAATCAAAGAGCAGCCTGAACAGAGACTTTGGTGCTGGGACTTCACAGATCACTTCACTTTTTGTTTTCTAGCAGTTCATTCAATTCTTCAGATAGGTCGTAAGTATGGGAAGAATGTTGGTGCTCTACAGAGGTGGCTTCTAAAATATTAGTCAGCAGTATTTGTCCTCAAGGCAATTTTAGAAGCTGAGGTAAACGTAGTATGTTTGAACTTTAATGACAGTGACACGGTCCTGTGAATTCCTTGACAGATGATACTCTAATTCAGCACAGAGTTTGTAGTACTCTGACAACTTAGCTAAACTAAAATATTTCCCTGAATTCCCTTTCCTGTAGAGCTCAGGGTTAAGGATGACAAGGGAATTTTGCAGGTGATTTGGGAAGAGGATATGAAGCAGTAGCCATGTTTAGGCTGGGAGGTCAGGCAGTCACGGGTATGGTTTTGGTTGTCTGGGATCCACGCAGCTCCTGCAGATGTCTGCCATGGGATCTGCAAGCCAGGCATAGGGCAGTGTCCCAGCTTCTGGGAGTCCCAGGCATCAATGAAGGTGGAGGCCTGGAGGTGGGGAGGGGCCAACAAGCGTTCCCTTGGTCTCTGTGGGTTCCTGTTTGTCTTTGCTGTCTCCTACTTCTTGGTCCTCTTTGCTTCTTCACTTCCCGCTCTGTGGACTTGAGCCTAACACCAGATGTAGAGGCGATGGCCTCACTCAAACTCTTTAATTAGCTCTCACCACGTGTGTGGTGAATTCCCAAAATAAATCCTTTATTCTGTATCACACAATATTTTGTTTCTTTAAGCAAATTTTTAGCGATGCTGGCTTAATTTTAAGGTTTCTTTTCTTAGTGAGGGAAAGTGGGTGAAGATTCAAGATTTTATCATAGAAACCCGTACCTTACTTCTATAAGAGTCAATAAATCAGGAGGTTATTTATTTGGAAAGACACGTGGGTGAAAAGAAGAGAAAACAGTCTACAACAGGAGTTGACAAACAAAAGCCAAATTGCTAAGTTTGATCCAATGTCTGTTTTTGAAATAAAGTTTTATTGGAACAAAGCCATGCTTACTTGTTTCCTTATTATCTGTGACTAATTTCAAGTTATGATGGCAGAGTTGTGTAGTGCAAGAGAGACGGCATGGCCCACAAAGTCTAAAATATTTGTTATCTGGCTCTTGCCAGAAACAATTTTGCTTATCCTATTCCAGAACTTAAAGACAGGATCCTTTTTAGTAGCTCAGTTTTAAAATTTATCGATTTCTATTTTAAGAAGCCTTATATCATTAGAATTTCTTATATAAATATGTTTCAACAAAGGGTTATGAAAACTATGGGCCTTCATAAAATCTACTGATCTAGTTATAATGTCAGTTACCATATATTAGTCATCTATAAGTACAGTTTACTTTATTGTGCTTTATTTTATTACACTTCACAGATTTTTTTTTTTCTAATTGAAGCTTTGTGGCAGCCCTGCATCCAGCAAGTCTATCAGCATTTTTCCAACAGCATGGGCTCACTTCATGTCTGTGTCACATTTTGGTAATTCTCACAACATTTCAAACTTTTTCAGTGTTCAAAAATACTGAAGTGTTCAAGTGAAAGGATCAGTTGCAAGTCTCTCACTTTCAAAAGCTGGAAATGATTAAGCTTAGTGAGGGAGACATGGGGAAAGCCAAGACAGGCAGAAAATTAGGACACTTCTCCAGTTAGCCAAGTTGTGAATACAAAGAAAAAGTTCTTGAAGGAAATTTTAAGTCCTACTCTAGTGAACACATGAATCATAAGAAAGCACCACAGCCTTATTGCCGATCTGTGATCAGTGATGTGTGATCAGTGATGTGTGATCAGTGATGTGTGGTGTTCCTATTGTAATTGCTTTGGGGCACCATGAACTCTGTCCATATAAGATGGTGAACTTAACCAATAAATGTTTATGTGTTCCAACTGCTCCCCCAAACTAAAAATCCCCCTATCTCTCTGCTTCTTCTCAGTCATCCCTATTTCCTGAGACACAACAATATTGAAATTAGGCCAATTAATAATCCTCCAATGGCCTCTAAGTGTTCAAGTGAAAGGAAGAGTTGCATGTCTCTCACTTTCAAAAGCTAGAAATGATTTAGCTTCGTGAGGAAGGCATGTAGAAAGCCAAGACAGGCTGAAAACTAGGCCTTTTCACCAGTTAGCCAAGTTGCGAATGCAAGAACAAACCAAACCCAAACCCAGCAGAAGAAAGCAAATAACCAAGATCAGAGCAGATCTAAATGAAATTGAAACCCCCCCAAAAATACAAAAGACTCGGGAGGCTGAGGCAGGAGAATGGTGTAAACCCGGGAGGCGGAGTTTGCAGTGAGCCGAGATCGTGCCACTGCACTCCAGCCTGGGTGACAGAGCAAGACTCCGTCTCAAAAAAAAAAAAAAAAAAAGTACAAAGGTAAATGAAACAAAATTTGAAAAGATAAAATTGATACATCATTAGCAAGATTAACCACAAAAAGAAGGGAGAAAATTCAAATAAGCTCAATAAGAAACAAAATGGGAGCTATTACAACTGACAACACAGAAACACAAAAGATCATTCAAGGCTACCATGAACTCCTTTGCACACATAAACTAGAAAAGCCAGAAGAGATGGACAAATTCCTGGAAAGATACAACCCTCCTAGCTTGGAAGAATTAGATACTCTGAACAGACCAATAACAAGCAGTGAGATTGAAATGGTAATTTAAAAATTACCAACAAAAAAAAGTCCAGCACCAGATAGATTCACAGCAGAATTGTACAAGACATTCAAAGAAGAATTGGTACCAATCCTATTGACATTATTCCACAAGACAGAGAAAGAGGGAACCCTCCCTAAATCGTTGTATGAAGCCAGTATCACTCTAATACCAAAACCAGGAAAGGACACAACCAAAAAAGAAAACTACAGACCAACATAGATGAACATAGATGCTAAAATCATTAACAAAAACTAGCTAACTGAATCCAACAACATATGAAAAAGATAATTCACCATGATCAAGTGAGTTTCATACCAGGGATGCAGGGATGGTTTAACATACACAAGTCAATAAGTGTGATACACCACATAAACAGAATTAAAAACAAAAATCATATGATCCTCTCAATAGACGCAGAAAAAGCCTTCAACAAAATCCAGCATCCCTTTATGATGAAAACTCTCAGCAAAGAAAAAGTTCTTGAAGGAAATTTAAAGTCCTACTCCAGTGAACACATGAATGATAAGAAAGCGCAATGCCTTACTGCTGATATGAAGAAAATTTGAATGGCTTGGAAAGAAGATCAAAGCAGTCACAACATTCCCTGAAGCCAATGCCTAGTTCAGAGCAAGGGCCTGATTCTCTTCAATTCTATAAAGGCCTAACTCTCTTCAATTCTATGAGGAAGCAGCAAAAGAAAAGTTGGAAGCTAGCAGGGGTTGGTTCATGAGGTTTAAGGAAAGAAGCCATCTCCACAATAGAAAAGTGCAAGGTGAAGCAGCAAGTGCTCATGTAGAAGCTGCAGCAAGTTATCCAGAAGATCTAGCTAAGATCATTAAAGAAGGTGGCTACACTGAACAACAGAAAACCAAATACCACATGTTCTCTCTTATAAGTGGGAGCTAAATGATGAGAACCTATGAACAGAAAGAAGGGAAAAACAGACACGGGGGTCTACTTGAGAGTGGAGGCTGGGAGAAGGGAGAAGAGCAGAAAAGATAACTACTGGATACTGGGCTTAATACCTGGGTGATGAAATAATCTGTACAACAAGGCCCTGTGACGTGACTTAACCTATGTAACGAACCTTCACATGTACCCCCAAACCTAAAATACAAGTTTTTAAAAAGTGTTTGATATAATTATATCCAAAATTAAAAACACAACTTTACAACTAATTAACCATGGATGTACAATTGTAAATATCTGAAATGCTTAACATAGGAAATAAAAATATAATCAAAAGCCAGACTTTACAAAAACAATGCTGTGATGTTTAATAACAGCATCTTGAGTAAAACTCTTATTTAGCCAACTTCATTCTTACCTATTTATCTATAATTTGTATCTTCCTTCAAGCGATTCCTATTTCTTAAATGATTACCCATTTTGGATACATCTACACCTCTATTAAAATAAACCCTGTAGCTACATAGCTATATTCCATTTAGAAAAATTTCTAGGAAGTCTAGAATTAGACTAGACTGGAATTAGGCAAACTCTCTAAATCTCATTTCAAACATTCTATTTAGAGGTGAAATAAAAGAATAAATCTTAGACACACTGCCAGATCACATAACGTAATAGCTTAAGCAACGTTATGATTAATTTTGCACACTCCATCACTGCTTTTCACTGAGGTTAGAAAACTCTCAGCATCGCGACGCAAAAGATGGACTCATTCTGCTGTCACCATTATTTTAGCTTCTAAAGGGCACACTGCATTCCTACGTTGTCTTTTAAATGCTCATTCCCATTCTCTCTTCTCTTCCAGCACTGCTCTTTGCTTTTTCCTTCCCTCTTTTCCTTGGAAAACAGGGGTGAAAGAAGGCCTGCTTTGCATATCCTCAGAGATAGTTAGGGAATAAGAGCATTGGCTCATTTTAGCTTTACCCTAACCTGTAACCATTGGACAAGCAGCTTTATCTTCAGGAGGGATTGATTTGCTTCCTAACATGTAGTGAGAATAAGTTAACCAAGTGGGATCTAAGAAAGGCCTACACTGACAAAACCCCATCCTTCAGAAGAACAACAATCCAATTCTGAAAACAGCACGACTACAGTGCTAGAGACAAACCCAAAAAGACAGGAGCAATGATGCCAATCTGGGCAAAAAAGAACGAAGTAGAAAGGGGTTAGACATGATATAAAGCAGAGAAAAAGATGTCTGAAAACTCAAAGAAAAGAAATTAAGGAGGAAAAAAAGAGCAATTCACTGCAATTGTTTCTACCTGCTCTTATGGGGCCAAATGGAAGAAAGAAGACACTTCGGATATTTTTATGGGAATAATTCTGATGCCTGGAAATGCCAGGCACCCTATTCTCAACCCAGCTCCAGGAGTATATGCACAGCAGAGTCAGCTTCCTCCTCCAGTAGAGGGCAGAGGGAGGATACCCTCATTTGTTCCTCGGCGCTTTTGTCTTTCGATGTTCCTACTAAAATTTAACTCTCTCTCTCTCTCTCTTCAGAAGAACAATCCAACCCTATAGACTCCATTAAATCCAAACATTTGGCTTGTATTTTATAGCATCCATGAAATTGACAGCTGGGAAATTGACAAACCTTTCTGTTATCTTTCCCATCACCTGACATTGGCTCTCTTTTGCTCTCTGCCTTTGCCCTGGTGCCTGCAGATCACAAACCAGGAGGAAGGACAAGTGAAGTGGTTGAAAGTTGCTGCCACCCCGGATCTGTGCTGTGCTTGGGTAGAAATCTTCCAAAAAGCAGCAACCTAGTCCAGGGTGAGCCTCCTGTGTCCTACCCACATAGGACCAGGAGCAAGGAAGTTTATGCAAAAAGGGTGCACTATCCAACTCTTCATTATATAAGGCCACCCATTTCAGGCTTGAATAGAGAAATAAATATAAGCAACTCGAAATTATTTGCCAATGATATGACTAAGTATCCAAGTTGGTCCGACTAGAAAATTCCTCTCAGAGTTTCTCTCTCATCTGTTTCAATAAGCTGAAGTTACAATGATCAACTATA
This sequence comes from Nomascus leucogenys, assembly GCF_006542625.1. NCBI lineage: Eukaryota > Metazoa > Chordata > Mammalia > Primates > Hylobatidae > Nomascus > Nomascus leucogenys. The sequence goes on from NC_044396.1 coordinate 3,456,249, forward strand.
TTTTGTTTCATTTTTGTTCTTTTAAAATAATATGGTCACTCTTTTTGGAGAAATATGTTGTTTGCAAATGCCATTTTGCAAGATTTACAAAAACTGGAGGTTTTGTTCAATTGTAAATATTAAAAATTTCAGAAATAAAGAGGTATATGGCATTTTCATCATGTTAGCAAATGTAGGGCATAAAGATATCTCCTTACTAAGAAACTATTGACAGCAAACTAATGTAGTTAAGGATATGCAGACTCTATAGTTATACAACATAGCATTTTCTATTTTGAAATTTAAATAAACTACAGATATTTCTTTTTCAGACATGCTTTTGTCTTATCTAGTCATACTGAATATTGTGCAAAAGCTCCTAGTGATTTTCTGAAGCTAAATTGTGTTCAGTAATTCCTTTTCTTCTGCCTATCTGATTTTGTTTCAATGTTATCTGCTCCTTTCTTTATTCTCCCTAGAAATTTGCACATGCTTCTGTTATGTCACTCACTAGAAATGTCACTTTTCAATTATGTATCTCTTTCCTCACTAATCTATGAAAATTTCGAGGACAGAAACCTTGCTTTATTTGTCTAAGTACCACTGCAATATAATATAACATGAGGGACAAACTGAGTGTTGATGGAGTTCATGTCTTTTTTTTTTTTTTTTTTAATCTTAACTCCTCTTTCAAGCAGATAATCCCAAACTTGAAACATGAGCCCTCCAAAATCTGCTAGCTGGCTTTCATCTGAGCTCTCCTTCTCCCTTTGTAGCACTGCGATCTGTGGGTCATTCCATTTGAGAAAAAAGAAAACACGTTTTAAAAACCCTTTAAAAGTTGTGTTTTTATTTTAAGCCTCCACTGGCTTTTGTTAAGGCCACTCACCATTTCTTATGATGATTCCAATGCACATAGCTTTCCGTTAATGCTTTATTTTCCTCACTCAGTCTCAACCTCTCTTTGCCAAACAGAGCTAGATATATTTAGAGCTATCACAACTATAAAATCTGAAAGGATAGCTTTTCAAAGTACAGGGAGTTATGGCCCTAGGACACGCTTCATGTATCTTTGCATACATCCTTACTTTGAATAAGAAATCAATATTTTAATTACTTTTTAAAAAAAAATTTAAGCATTTTCCTGGCTATCTAACCAAGTTAGGTGATTTCTCTGAAACTTTGTTAATTAATGAAAGTATCAAGCATGTGACAGTGTTAGTAGTATTAGGAGGTTAATGGTGGTAGAATGAGGAAAAGAGTCACCCTAGCCTGAGATGGTGCATTCACATTCTATGTAGTAAACTGTGCCATTTAGATATGTCTTTTAAAAAATTGTAGTGCTGTGCCACAAAATACAGCTTTGGATACAGATCCAGGAATTATGGACAACTACCAAGGTTAGGGTATGAATAGAAATTCTAATTTCTTCAGGAAATATTAATGTTTCAACATTTGATAGATATTAGGAACATCGCCAATGTTTTAAATATCATGTTAAATTACTGGGTATAAAAATAGCAAAGAACAAGTCTTACCACTTAAGGATCATCCAATCTGATGGAGACAGGTGCCTGTACATGCGAACTGGTAAGTTATGCAATATAGTTATGCATCAAGGGATTTTTCCCAAAATGCTTTTCTCTTCTTCTTTGCCTTCATGCAATAAGTCCTTTTACAAACAACAACAACAAAATTGCTTACAATGTATCTCTATGATAATGTGTCTTTAGGATAAATCAGGCTGTATTTTCCTCCCATTACCCCTCCAACACTGTTCTAAATAACTATGCGTGTTGGAACTGTTGGAACACTTTCTTTCCAACTTCCAAATAATCTCAGAGGTTGATAAATGGTGTCTAACACAATGCCAGCTATAGAGTCAAACTGCAGAAATGATTTGCTCAATGTTGAATGAAAATAAATCCCTTCTTAGACTTAGAGAGCAGCTAAAACAGACGAAAAGTCATACAAGATAATGAGTTTCCTAAGTAACAGATTCATTTTAGGATCATGATCTCACCCTACCAAATACAGATGCTTTGGTCAATGAGGGACCACATATACAACAGTGGTCTCATAAGATTATAATGAAGATGAAAAATTCCTATTGCCTAGTGACGTCATAGCTGTCCTGACATTGTGCCACAACACAGTACTCACGTGTTTGTGGTGATGTTGGTGTGAACAAACCTACTGTATTGCCAATTGTATAAAAGTGTAGCACATACAATCATATATAGTACTTAATATTAGATAATAATAATAAATATTACTGGGTTATATATCTACCACACTATACTTTTTATTATAATTTTAGAGTATACTCCTTCTACTAGTTAAAAAAAATTTACTGTAAAATAGCCTCAGGCCGGGATTTATTCCAAAAGACATTGTTATCATAGGAGATGGCAGCTCCATGCACCCACCTTCCAGTGGGACAAGATGTGGAGGTGGAAGAAAGTGACATTGATGATGCTGACCCTGTGTAGGCCTAGGCTTACGTGTGTGTTTGTGCCTTCATTTTTTTTGTTGTTTTTTTTGTTTTTGGTTTTGGTGGGTTTTTTTTTTTTTTTTTTTTTTTGAGAAGAAGTCTTGCCCTGTTGTCCAGGCTGGAATGCAGTGATGCAATCTTGGCTCATTGCAACCTCCGCCTCCCAGGTTCAAGTGATTCTCCTGCCTCAGCCTCCCAGGTAGCTGGGAATACAGGTGTCTGCCACCACGCCCAGCTAATTTTTTGTATTTTTAGTAGAGATGGGATTCCACCATGTTGGCCAGGCTGGTCTTGAACTCCTGACCTCAGGTGATCCACCCACGTTGGACTCCCAGAGTGCTGGGATTACAAGCGTGAGCCACTGTGCCCTGCCTTGTACCTTAGTTTTTAACAGAAAAGTTTTAAAAATTTTTAAAAAGTTAAAAATTTCGTAAATAGAAAAAAAGCTTATAGAATAAGGATATAAAAAGGAAAGATTTTTTGTATAGCTGTATAATGCGTTTGCGTTTTAAGTTCAGTGTTATTAAAAAAGAGTCAAAGAGTTAAAAAAATTGAAAGTTGGGTTGGGTGTGGTGGCTCATGCCTGTAATCCTAGCACTTTGGAAGGCTGAAGCTGGTAGATTCCTTGATCCCAGGATTCAAGACCAGTCTGGGCAACATGGGGAAACCCTGCCTCCATAAAAAATACAAAAATTAGCCCGGTGTGGTGGCATGCACCTGTACTCTCAGCTACTCAGGAGACTACACTGGAAGGATCATCTGAACCCTGGAGGTGGAAGCTGCAGTGAGCCATGATCACACCACTGCACCCAGCCTGGGAGACAGAGTGACACCCTGTCTCAAAAAAAAAAAACAAAAAAAAAACTTAAATTAAAAGTGTATGAAGTTAAAAAAAAAAAGTTATAGTAAGTTAAGGTTAATTTATTAATGAAGAAAAGAAAATGAAGAAAGAAAAATTTTAAGATAAATCTAATGTACCCAAAATGTACTGTGTACAGTGATGTCCCAGGCCTTCACATTCACTCACCACTCACTTGACTCACCCAGAGCAACTTTCAGTCCTGCAAGCTCCATCTGTGGTAAGTGCCCTCTACAGGAGTACCACTTTTTATCTTGCATGCCATTTTTTACTGTACTTTTCTACATTTAGATAAGTTTAGCTGCACGAATACTTACCATTGCATTTCAATTGCCTACAGTATTCAGTATAATAACACGTTGTACAGGTTTATAGGAGCAATAGGCTCTGCCATCTAACCTAGGTTTGTAGTAGGCTGTACCATCTAGGTTTGTGTAAGTACACTCTACGATGTTCACACAAAGACTAAATCTGGTAAGGACGCATTTCTTAGAAAGTGTCCCCATCGTTAAGTGACGCATGACTGTAACCAAATGAAGGTAAATCTGTTGTCACTAATTTAAGTCCTGGTTTTAGAGCAAACTAGGAAACAGCACAAGACAATGGAAGGCAAATACTTAGAGTAAAATGTTCAGGATGTGTGACTATAAGATAGTATATTTTTGATATGAAACTAAGTGAACAACAATAAAAAATGATCAGAAATGAAAGCTCCTCCTTCTTCCCCTACTGCATGTGCGTGAACTGTCTCTGGACACCTCTGTAGGTGCATAATGCTCTCTAATACATCTTCCAATCTGCCACTCCGACACTGTTTCATTCAAAAAAAAGAAAAAAGAAAAAAAAAGAAACAGAATCGGGTAACTCCCTTGCTTATCCTCTTCCATAGTTTTCCACTGATTTCAAGAGAAAACCCAAACCATTTAATATGGAATGCAAAGTCCCCTTCTGACCTCAGCAGATCTTCCCAGCTTCATCACCCTCAGTATTCCAACTCTGTCTGGTGAACCACCTAGTAGGAATGCTTCCATGTTCTTTGTTGTCCCCATCTGAAACCCAATGTTCCTCTCTGTACCTACTTGACTTTCAGGGACTGTGTTCCATCAACTCCATGAATCTTCTATTCACAGCCCACCCTTCTCCATTCAGGTGGAGCCCACCCACATGTTCCTAGGAGTCACATTCTTGTTACATCATAGCATGTATCACTGAGTATATTTTAACTGTTCATCTAACCCACTCCCTTCTGAAATTTTGAAGTTCCTGGTTACATGCTAATTTCATACCTACATCATGTTCAGATTTAATTTTTTAGGCTGAGGTGTTTTTAGACATCTATAAACAAAAGTAAATCCAGGTAATTTCTCCATGCAGATGAATATTCTGTATTAAGACAGGTCACACGTATTCTTATGACAACAAAAGAAAAATGGTTGTTTGCCATAGACTCATGTGCCATTTCTCAAGTTTCCATCAGTATCCCTTCTGATCTTATTTTAAAGTTCTCTTTAATCAGTTTTAATTCACAAAACTAAAATTCCTGTCCTGCCTTCTTCAGAAACTCCACCCTCAACTTACAGACTTACTCATACGTCTTATCATTTACAGGACATGTAAAAAAAACACACACACTTTAAAAACTATACTCATATAAAGTTATTTCTTATCCCAAAGTTGAACCTTATTTTTCCTGAACTCTTCGTCTATGTTAATGATACCAGCCTTCACTCAGGCTGGACACATAGAAATTACTTTAGGCTCCTCCATCTCTTACTTCCATAGCATAATCATCATCTTCCACCTGTATTCCTGCAATCAGTGACCTCTGGTCTCCGAATCTAGGGATAACTCCCTTTCATCATTCCTACAACCAGCAGAATAACTTTTTAAAATGCAAATATGATCTTACCTTGTTTTATGTTCATGTTCACTCTCATTGGTGTCCTGCATCCCACTAAATCATCTTAAAAGAAAACCCATCTATCTCACTCAAGATCTTGTTAATTGTGTCTTCTGTGATGCCTTCTCTGATTCTCCCAGTAATAGAATTAATCACCTATTCTCTCCCCTGCATGTCTTACCTTGTACATACTTTTAATGTTGTTTATACAACATGGATTTGTATTCGGTATTTTTCTTCTTTGTTTCTTGTCTTTTTCTCTACTATTTGGGTAGTGACTGTACCTCATTTGGCTCTGTATTTTCCTAGTACAGGGCATAGCATAATCAATGACCTCAACAGCTAATCAGAAATGGAATCATAAGCCTCCACTGGCACTGATATCCTACTGCAATCACAAAAATAATTAGCTGATTTTTATATCTAAACATATTCTTTGCTAGAAGACCAGAAATTTCTTCCTGTGCTGGTGATCTCTCTCTCTTTCTCTCTCTCTCTCCCACTCTCCCTCTCTATCTCTTTCTCTCTTTCATCCTTTTCCTATTAGCATATTACTAACAATTATAGATATTTCTCAATTAATTAAATCCTCCATATTGGTACACTTTATGAGAAAAAAAAAGAAACTATATAGTTAGAGATTTTCTTTTCTGTTTGGTAAAAACAATTTATTGTAAGAGAGGTATATTTCATTAATTTAAAAAATCAACATACATTAACTTTCCAACATTTTTTCAAATGGAAAAATTTAAAATTATTTCTATTTAAGATTAGTAATCAAAGTTAGATTCAAAACCTAAAATGAGGTGAAGAACAGTTCGTTCTCCAATGCTCTTCTTAAAATGGTGTTCACACAAGCTAGCTTCACTGCCTAATAGACCATTTTATTATGGCCTGTGTTGACTCAGAATAAAAATGCTGAGGGTTAATATAATAGTTTTCACCTATTCTCCTATATCTTTTATCTATAAAAAGTTCAGAACTAATAAATGAGGATCAGCAGATGAGAGCCAGATGAAGCACCTTCTGAACCACAGGCGTTTGAGCATCTGTTCATATTTTAGGTGGAACATTTCCACGTTTTCTTTCTCCAGTTATAAGGGCATTTTTGGCCAAAAATCAGGGTGGAGAATGTTCTAAACCATTTCATTACTAACTCACATCTGTTGTAATTCTTAGCCTCTTATCTCTGACTGCCAATAGTCATGGCTGTCCATTATTCTGATGTTTATGCTGTGGGCACCTGGTCTGGAAAGACTCCATCAGTCATATCCCTTATAATTAAACAGCATATAGGAAAACATCTTTGTTATTACAGAGTGAATGTTAAGTAGAAACCACAGTGAAAATCACCATGTTCTCAGAATACCAAAGCATCTCAACTACTCTTTGGGAAGGATGTTTATTCCCCATTGGTGTAGGGAGCTGATTTGATAAAGGCACATTTTTTTGTTACAAGGTTGTTCTATGGCAGGCAATCTGTAGGGAAACCAAAGCACATTCTGATAGCTAACATGCAAGGTGGAGGTTTTGCTACTTACCTGCAAGATCTGGGTGGGCATACAGCAAATAAATAGCAACGAAATATAATAACGGTTTTGTTTGATGAGTCACTTAATTTCTGGGATAAGTAGCCTCATTATCGTCTAATAAATAGTAATTTGAATCTGGTATCTTTAGGAAGCAATTTGTAAGTAGTTTATTTTAAAAGTAGAAACAGTTTTGTTAAGCTTTTGGGGCTCAAGCTTAGAATCAGTTTTCCAAAGGATTAGCTAATTAGGCAATTTAATTTACAAGAAAATTATTCCCCCACAGAGAAGGTTAATGGATTTTTCAGTGTAAAATTATTTGCCTAGAACTAAGTGCCAACTAAAATGCCAAATATAAATAGGTAACAAGTTAATTACAAAACACAGGAGCTAACAAACTTTATTTTACCCTCCAGGAAAATAATGTAGTCCGAAGCAATACTCAATCACTATGTAGATCCAGCAAGAATTTTTTCTGCTGTTCCTTTAATAGACCAAAATTCAATAAAATACATATATTTTCACTGGCAATGTGAATAACTTAGGTTGTATGTATGGTAGAAATGACGGTCTGTAAGTAGACTCAGAAATAGGTTAAGAAAACTTAGGTTTAAAAAAATTTATTATAAGCATTCTTATTTCTTATTTTATGAGAAAGAAAATATGGCTTGTGAAAGAATGAAAAATTTAAAAAGGGAGTATATATGGCTACTAGAATCAACATTTGTGTTAGCTGTGAAAGGGAAATTCAATCACCATTAACTGCCATTTGTGGATGAAATCTATCATACCTACAACCTACATTACTACCAATGTTTTAAAATCCACAAGAACTTTGCAGTTCTTTCTAACAAACTTAAAATGCCCTAAGGTTGACACCAGGGGGGAGTACATCGGCCGAGGATCCCTGGGTAATGGTCTGATTCGCAGGGTCGTCCTCTCCAGCAGGCCTCAGAGGTGCCCTTGGCTCTTTATCGCTTCCACGCCTGCTCCTGTGCCCGGATCCTGGGGTTTGCTGAGTCAGGCTATGCCTCCTGACTTGTGCGCTACATAAAGTCTTCAAAACAAGCTCACGATCTGCATTTCAAGCCTACAGAGTTTGCACTGTTAGCAAAATTATCAAGATGCTAATCAGGGAAATGACGGAATAATCACAGAAAATTATTTAGAATGAATAATTTCATCCTAAAATTCATAGTAGTTTTAGTATCTTCTTCTTGTTTAAAATGGCTGTGTAGAAAATCAAACAATAAGGAAGTAGATAAAGCAAAAAAAAAAAAAAAGATTCCCTCCTTCTTTAATACTGCTCCCCAAATTTAACTATAGATAGTAGCTTGGTTTACTAGATAGAGATTGAGATAAATATAAATATTTATGTATCTATAGCTAATAAAATGTATATACTCTTTGGCCATAATTTTTTTTTCAAAAATGAGATGACATACATAATGTTTGCTACTTGTTTTTCAAAGCTAATAATTTGCATGTATTTCATGTACTAGTATGTGGATTTGATTAAATTACACAATGTAAGTTTCTACCAATGTGGCTGGCTGACTGTCACAAAATGCTTTCTGCCATTTCAAATACAAAAGTGCTAGACACTCTCAGGTGTGTACCCAAAAGAAACCCAAACAAAGTTGCCCAAGAAAAGAGGACAGAGATATTCACAGTGGTACCTAGGGTAATAGTGTAAATCTGGAAATCGATGAACAGAGAAATGGATAAATGCATTTTGGCATATTGATACAAGAGAATGCTAAGTAGCAGGTAAAGTAAATTAACTATACCTACATATACCCACATGAATAAATTTCTAAAACAAAATTAATTGAAAAAGAAACTTTGAATTGTATGCATAGTACAATATCATGGATGTAAATTTAAAAAATATATACATTATTATTGGTACATCCCTGAGCATGTAAAACTGTGAAATAATAGAATAAAAACAAAAACCAACATCAGCATAATAATTACCTCTGGAGAAGGGAGGGAACTGGAATGATGGAGATAGAAGACTGAAATTAGCAAAAGGCAGAAAATTAATAGTGTAAGAGTGTTCTAAAATCTTAGTCTTGCTAAGGAGAAGCCTAAAGCTGCAAGATACATATGTTAAAAAAGTTAAAGAATGTAAGTAGAATGCATGAATCTCACCAGGGTAAAAGATAAAAGAACAAAAGAGAGGCGGAAAATAGCCAACACTCATAAAATACTTCTTATTGCTATGCATCAAGCACTATTCTACGTATATTTACTCTCTTAATCCTCACAACAATCCTCCGAATGCTATCCCAGTTTTGCAGATGAGGAAACTAAGAGAGAAGCTAAAATAATTGGCTCAAGGTTGTACAATTAGTAATGAACTGGAGAGGCTGAAACAATGGCTTTCTGTCTCCAATGCTTGTTCTCTTTACTATACCACACTATCCCTTTTGGTTTATTCAATAAAACTTGCAAAACAATAGAAATCAGTAAAGGAAAGGAAATAGGGTATGAAAACGAACAAACTTTTTAAAACATAAAAAAGTATTAAAAGTATAAACACAAAAAAGTGGCAAAATAAAGCCAAGTATTTTCAGATCCACAATAAATGTAAACAGCGTAAAGCTACCAAATACAGAACATGTCTCTGAGGTTAATTTTGAAAAATACAAGAGCAATCGAAGGTTGTTTAACACGGGACAAAACTAAAATATAATGGCATATTAATTAATTTTTTAAAAAAAGATATGTGGGTATATACACACAATTCCATGCCACGTTTTGTTACACCGCATTTGAATTTTAGATCTGCCACTGACTAGACATTTGCCCTTGTCCAAGTCATTAAATGTCTTTGAGCCTCATTTGCCTTGTCTGTAAAATGGGAGGGATATCAATCACACTATAGGGTTATTATGAAAATTAAATGTGATAATGCATATAAAACACTTAGTATGGTGGCTTAACCTGTAGCAATGCTTAATAAACTATTAAGAAAATGAAAATCTCAAAGTTATTCTTTTAAACTATTGTATGATTATATTAAGGACCACGAATAGCAGCTGAGATAGGAAAAAAAGAGTGACTGTACCTCATACATAAAAAAGTCATTTAATCACATTTAACAAGTTTCTTTCTTTTGACTAAACTTAATTAAATATGATTCTCTGTTTAGATACAGGTTAATTCCATAATACCTAAAAGAATTAAAGAAACTGTTAGAAATCAAATAAAGCCAGGGTCATCCGCTAAACTTAATTCAAAGCAAAATTTCTCACAGAAGATCAGCTGCTACCACCACCTATGCATTAATAAATGTGCTGCTTTACCTTATACTGTCAATAAAGGTAGGAATTTCAATGAAGCACTTACTGAAAAATATAAACTAGAGTTGTAAGTATATCATACATCTCAAACTTTTGCTATATGAATGTAAACTTTACATAACAAGACTATAAAACCTTTAAAATGTTAAATTTCAGATGATAAACCTGTAGATATTTTTATTGGATTTTTTCAATTTGCTAACCCATTTGTCTTGAGGCACACATAGAAAAGAGCACATTTAAAAGTTTCTTGAAATATGATGTGTTACTAATTATACTATCTCCTTTTTTGACTTTCATTGAATTTGAATTCTCCCCATTATTTCAACTTATTAAACTCAGAGAGTTTTCCACAACTTTAAACTTCTCATTTTTTTCATAAAACTTTTGTTGTGGCATAGAATAAACATATTTATTACTTCATAGTCAAGAATGTGAGAAGAGAAAAATCAAAAAACCCAAAAGTTAGTTCTCTGAAATATTGACAAAAGCTACAAATCTTTAGCTAGTCTGACCAAGGAAAAGAGAGAGAGAAGGCTTAAATTACTAAAATCAGAAATAAAAAAGGGGGCTACTGACCATATGGATATAAAAAAGGAATGCTCTGAACAAGTGTACGTCAACAAATTAAATAACAGATGAAATGGGCAGATTCCTAGCAATAAACAAATTATCAAAACTAATCCAATTAAAAAATATAAAATCTGAATAGGCCTTTGACAAGTAAAGGGATTGAATCGCAATTTAAAACTCCAGATACAGATGGCTTCATTGGAGAATTCTGCCAAACATTTAAAGAATTTGCACTGGTGTTTCATAAACTCTTCCAGAAAACGAGTGGAGGACATGTTTTTTTTTTTTTTTTTTTTTTTAGATGGAGTCTCGCTCTGTCACCCAGGCTGGAGTGCAGTGGCACCATCTCGGCTCATTGCAAGCTCTGCCTCCTGGGTTCACGCCATTCTCCTGCCTCAGCCTCCCAAGCAGCTAGGACTGCAGGCGCCCGCCACCACGCCCAGCTAATTGTTTGTATTTTTAGTAGAGACAGGGTTTCACGGCGTTAGCCAGGATGGTCTCCATCTCCTGACCTCATGATCTGCCCACCTCAGCCTCCCAAAGTGCTGGGATTACAGGTGTGAGCCACCATGCCTGGCCCCAGTGGAGGATATGTTTTCAGGCTCATGCTATGAGATCAGTTTTACATAATTCAAAACCAGATAAAGACATTAAAAGAAAATAAAACAAAACAACAATATCTCTTATAGACGTAGATACAAAAGTCCTCAACAAAACACTAGTAAACTGAATTCAGCAACATATAAAAGGAATTACAGACACAACAAATAAGGATTTATCCCTGAAATACAAGGTTGAGGTAACATATAAATAAAATATTAATACAATATACCACATTAATAGAATAAAGAATAAAAACCACATGATCATCTCATAGATGCCAAAATTTTGACAAAAATCCAACATCTTCATGATTCAACAACAACTTAACAAACTAGAAATAAAAGAGAACTTTCTCAAGCTAACAGAGAATCTACAAAAAATCCACGGCCAACATATACTTAATGTTGAAAGACTCAATGCTTCCCCCTAAATTAAAGAACAGTACAAGTATGCCCATGCTGTTCACTTCTATTTTGGTCTTGTATATAGAAAATCCTAAAGAACCACTAAAAAAACCTATGACAACTGACAAACATTAAGACTGCAAAATAAAAAAAATTAGTGTACAAAATGAATTATGTTCTACACACTATCAATGAAGAATCCAAAAAGGAAATTAAGAAACAACTTCATTGACAATAGAATGGAAAAAACACTTAGGACTAAATTTAACAAAGGAAGTATAAAATTTGTACTCTGACAAACTAAAACATATTCTTAAAAAATTAAGGATCAAAATAATTGGAAAGATATTCCATGTTAATGAATTAGAATAGTTAACATAGGCAATACTTCCCAAATTGATTTACAGATTTAATGAAATTTGTATTAAAATTCGAGGTGATGTTTTTGAGAAAGTTAAGTTGACTCTAAAATTTAGATAGAAATGCAAGGGAAATAAATTTGAAAAAAGCACAGAGTTGGAGGACTTACTCATTTCAAAACATATCACATAGCTAGAGTAATTAAGATAGTGTGGTATTGTCATAAAGACAGACGTGTAAGTCATTGGAATAAAATTGAGAGTCCAGAAATAAGCTCAAACATGTATGGTCAATTGATTTTCAACAAGAATACCAAGCAAATTCAATGGAAAAAAATCATCTTTTGACAAATTGGTGTTTTGCTTGTAGGACTCCTGAATATCCACATGCAAAACAATGAAATTGGATTCATACTTCACACCATAAATAAAAATGAACTCAACAGAAACCATGAGCATAACTGTAAGAGTTAAACCTTTAAAATCTTTAGAAGAAAACATGAGTTTAGTTTTAGACATTCTGACTTAGCTAAGGTGGGGCAGAGGGGAGTGGAGAGTACATGTGAAGTCTAGAAGCATGGACTCACTGAAACAGTTGCAATCATGAGACTATAGAACACTTCTTCCCCCCATCCCCATCTTACACATTGCTAAAGGCATATTTACAGCAGTTTCTCTTAACCAGTCCATCATGTCTGCCTATCAGGAAAGAACTACAAGACATAATAAAAGGCACAAAAAAGCCCCAAACAAACAAACGAAAAACCTCCTATAGCCTGAAGAGAGAGGAAACAAGAATTAACCAGATTCAGATATAGTGTGGATGTTGAAATGATCAGTCTGAAATTTTTTTAAAACTATGATTAATATACTAAAGTCTCTAATGGATAAAGTAGGTAGCATGAAAGAAAAGATGAGCAATGAAAGCATAAAGAGCAAAATTCTAAGAAAGAATTATAAAAGAAATGCTACAGATAAAAATCATGGTAAGAAAAATGAAGAATACCTTTGATAGCTCATTAGTAGACTGGACATGGCTGAGAAAACAATCTCTGAGCTTCAGATTATGTCAATAAAACTTTCAAAACAAAAAAGCAAAGAGAAAAGAAAAGAAGTAAAAAAACCATATCAGCATATTCAAGAATTGTGGAGCAATTGTATAAAATGTAACATATGCATAATGAAAATACCAGGAAGAGAGGAAAGAGAGAAAAGAGCAGAAGTAATATTTCAAGGAATTTTGACTGAGAATTTCCCCTAAGTTAATGTCAGACATGAAGCCACAGATCCAAGAAGCTCAGAGAACACTAAGTAGGAAAATGTCAATAAAACTATACCTAGGCATATTATGTGCAAACTGAAGAAAAGTGAAGATGAAGAAACCTTGAAAGAAGCCAGAGGGGTGGAAAAAAACAGAAAAAACAAAACAAAACAAAAACCTTACCATTAGGGAGGAAACATAAGAATTACATTTGACTTCTCCTCAGAAATGATGAAAGCAAGAAGAGAGTAGGGTGAAATAGTTAAAGCACTGAGGGGGAAAAAAACACAAAAACACCAACTTAGATTCCCATACCATATGAAAATATCAAATCTCCTTTAAAACTGAAGGAGAAAAAAAGACTTTCTTAGACCAATTAAAATTGAGGAAATTTGTTGCCTGTAGGCCTCTCTTTCAGCAAATGTTAAAAGAAGTTCTTCAGAGGGATAGAAAATGACGTAGGTCAGAAACTTGGATCTGTATAAAGAAAAATTGAGCATTAGAAAATAAACAAGTGAAGGTGAAATAAAACTTTTGTTTTTCTTAATCTTAATTGATCTATCAGATAGCTGTTCAAAATAATAGCAACAATGTATTAAATTACACATGTGTGTAATTTAATATGAAGTAAATGATGGCAATAATACAAGGAATATTAGGTAAGAATTAGGAGTATTTTGATATTATAAGGTATTTGAACTATCCATGAAGCAATATAGTATAATTTAAAAGTGGACTTGGAATAGCTATAAATACATATATTCCAAACTCCATAGCAACCACTAAAAAAAGAAGTATGACGGATATACTAAGAAGGGAGAGAAAGTTGAATTATATAAAATGCTCAGTTAAAACCATAAAAACCATAAAGGCAGAAACAGAGTGGAAGACAACAGTAGGAACAAAGAACAAGAATAATACATAGAAAACAAGAAAAAATGGTAGATATTAATCCAGTTACATCAATAATTACTTTAAATGTTAATGGTTTAAATATGCTTATTAAAAGAGTTTGTCAAAGTGATCAAAGCCAAAATATGTGCTGTCTACAAGAAACTCTCTTTAAATATAAACACGCATAAAGACTAAATTAAATGGATAGAGAAAGATATACCATGCTAACACTAATCAAGAGAGATGAAGTAGCTATATTATTTTCAGACAGAGCAAACTTCAGAGCAACAAAAACTATCATGGATAAGGAGGGCTTAGAACAATAAAGGAGTTGATTAGTCAAGAATATATCACAATCCTTAATATTTATGTGCCTAACAACAAAGCATCAAAATACATAAGATGAGAACTGACAGAACTGTGAGGAAATATAGATAAATCTACTATTATAATTAGAGATCTCAATATCATCATTATCATTTCACTTCAGAAGCAAGACCAAATTTCAAGTTTAATTTTGACTCCTCATATATTCTCATGATGTAACATTATGCAGACATGATTTTTATATATGAAAATCACTGTTTTATTTTTTAGAAGTAAAATGTGCAGCGAAATGCACAGATACTAAGTGTATAATATTATGAGTTTTGGTAAATGTATGTATCAATATAAAATATTTCCATCACCATAGAAAGTTTCCTTATGCTAATATCAAGTAAACCCCTCACTTCCCACCTGTTCTGATTTCTATCACTATAGATTATTTTGGCCTGTTCTTAAATTTCTTATGATTAAATTAATATAGGATATAACAATTTGTGTCTGGTTTCCTTTGTGAACAAACATATTTATGAGTGTCTTAGTTAGCTAAAGGTGACAAAATAAAATACTGTAGATTGCTGTAGATTGGGCGGCTTAAATGGAAAATCTTATTTTCTCACAGTTCTGGAGGCTGGAAATTTCAAAATCAAGGTGTCAAAAGGGTCAGTTTCTAATGAGGACTCTCTCCTTGGGTTGTTGATGGCTGCCTTCTGTGTCCTCACATCCTTTTATCTGTGTCCTCACTCCTTTTATCTCTATGTGTGCATGAAGAGAATTTCTCTCTCTTGCTCTTCTTTTAAAGGCTAACAACTCTATCAGATTAGGACCCCACTCTTATAACCTTATTTAACCTTAATTACTTCCTAAAAGCCCTGTCTCCAAATACAATCCCACTGGGGTTAGGGCATCAACACGAATTGTGGGAGGACAAAATTTAGTCAATAGCAATAGGATTCATCCACATTGTTACACGTATCAGTATTTAACTGATTTTTATTGTTAAACAGTATTCTATTGTATTGTACAACAATTTGTTTACATATTCTGATGATTGACATTTGGATTGTGTTCTGTTCGGGTTATTTTGAAGAAAATTGTTTTCTTATGCAAATATTTTTGTGAACATATATTTTATCACCCTTTGGGAACATATCTAGGAATGACTATGTCATACAGCAAGTAGATATTAAACTTTATGAGACACTGCTAAACACGTCATACAAAGTGATTGTAAAATTTTGCATCCCGTTAGCAATGTTTGAGAATTCCAGCTGCTCCACATACTTAGCAACATTTAGTGTTGAGAATCTTTCATTTTACCAATTCTAGTTGGTAGGAAGTGGTATCTCAATGTTGTCTTAATTTTTATTTCCCTGATGGTTAATTATGTTAAACATTCCTCAAGTGCTTATTTCCCATTTGTTTATCTCTTTTGAGAAGTGCCGATTACACTTTCTTGCCTATTTTAGTTAGGTTATTTGTCTTTTTAAAAAGCTGATTTGCAGGAGTTCTGTATATATTTTAGATACACATTTGTCAGATTTTAATATGCTGTATATATTTTCTCTAAGTCAGTGAGTGGCATGCATTTACAATGTTTCTTTTTATTTTTTGAGGAGCAATCTGTCATTTAATGAAGTTTAATTTTATCCATTTTTTCTTTTATCTTTAGTGATTTTTGTTATCTCTAAACATTTTTTGCCAGGCCAACGTTTTGAATATATTCTACATTTTCTCTAGAAGTTTCACAGTCTCTGCTTTTATGTTTGGGCTATAATTCGTCTCAAAGTAATGTTTGTTGTGGCATAAAGTAGAGGGTCAAAGTTCATTCTCTTTCTTTACATTTATTCAATTGTTCCAGCACCAATGGTTGAAAATATTTTCCTTTCTGTATCAAATTGCCTTGGTGGCTTTGTTAAAAACTAATTGACCACATATGTGCGGATCTATTTCTGGACTGTAATCCATTCCACTAACCCGTTATTCTAGCCTTATGTCAATACCACATTGTCTTGATTATTATAGCCTTAGGGTAAGTCTTGCAATCAGATCCTGTAATTCCACTGATGATATTGTTCTTTCTTCAGATGATTTTGGCCATTCAAGGTCATTATTTCCATATAAACTTTAGAATTTGAATGTCAACTTTCTAAGCCTATTAGAAATTCATTTGAGACTATACTGTGTCATAGAGATTTAATTTAACAATTTTTTTAAGTGTATAGATCTATGTGTATAAGGGGTATTCATCTGTAATTTTCTTTTTTCTTTTTAATGTCTTTGCCAGGTTTTGGTATCAGCTATGGTGGTTTTCAATCTGAGAAGTGTTCCCTCTGTTCTATATTCTGAAAGAATTTGTTACATTTGGCATTATTTCTTCTCTAACTATGTGATTGAATTCACCAATGAAATCATGTGAACTGGAAGTCTTCTTTTTGGGAAGCATTTTGCTTACAAATTTAACTTCTTTAACCTACATGGGACTATTTAGACATACTTTTCTTCTTGTTTTACATCTGGTGTGATGTGCTTTGTCAGAATATTTTTCCTTTATATCAAAGTTGGCAAATATGTTGGCATACATTTGTTTGTAATAGTCTTTTGTTATGCTTTGTGTCTGTAAGATCTGTGGTAAAATCAGTTCCTGTCTTTCATTTCCAATATTGGTAATTTGTGGTTCTCTATATTTTCCTTTGTCACTACTACTAAGAATTTTTCAATGTTGGCATTGCTAATATTCTGTATGTTCACATATTTTGATTTCATTGATTCATTTGATCTGTATTTTTCATTTTTTCTACTTATTTGGATACAATTTGAATTTATTTTCTAGCTTTTTAAGACAGGAACTTACATCAATGATTTTAAAACTCTCTTGTTTAAAGTTCTGGGTTTCTCATTAACCACTGTTGTGGCTATATCTCCACAGATTTTATGTGTTGTATTTTTATCATTTTGTTTGAATTATTTTCTAAGTTTTCTTTTTCTTTTTCTTTGACCCATTTGTTACTAAAAGTGTCTGATTTCCAAATATTTTGAGATTTTCTTAAAAGTCCATTATCGATTTCTAATTTAATCATGTTGTTATAAAAGTATAGAAAGTTGACCCCGTATATGGACTATTTCTATAAACATTTCATCTGCACTTGAAAATAATTTGTATTCTGCAGCTGTTTGGTGTATTGTACTGTAAATTTCAATCTACAGTAAATGTTGATACTGTTATTCCAATCTTCTATATCCCTACTGATTTTTCTCTACTTTTCTATCAATTATTTAGAGAAATGTGTTTAAACATCCATCTATGATATCCCATTTGTCTTTTTTTATTTTAGTTTTGTCAGTTTTTACTTTATGTATTTTGAAACTGTTTTAAATGCATATACATTTATGATTGTTTTGTCTTCCTATTGAATATACTTTTTATCATTAAGCTATAACTCTCTTTTGCCTACTTTTTGCATGTAATTCTTTTGCTAACTTTCTATTTTGAAATTCTCTGGCCTTCAGAGTGTGAATCTTATAGTGAGCTTACAAGTTTTGCTTGTTTATCCAGTCTGACAACCTCTGCCTTTTAATTGGTGTGTGTAATTCATTTATACTTATTGTAATTATTAATACGTTCGAGTTTAAGTTTACTATTCTACTATTTTCTATATGCCCCAACTGCTTTGTGTTCATTAGTTCCTTCTTAGTCAAATATATTTTAGTAGTCTACATAATGTTTTATATTAGCTTTTTAGGGAAAACTCTTTGTATTTTTTTTCACATTCTTAAGTGACTGCTCTTGGAATTAAAGAAATGCATTCTCAATTTATTACGTTCTACTTACAAAAAATATTATATCACCTCTTATAATAATGTAGAAGCTTTTGCACTGTAATTTCGTTTACTCTCATTCTTTGTGCTGTTTTATTACATAATTTTACTGATGTGTTTATTATAAACTCTATACTACATTGTTTGTATTTTTGCTTTAAGCAGTCAGTTGTCTTTGAAAATTAATGAAAAGTAAGATAGTCTTACATATTCACCATTTCAGGTAATCTTCATTCTTTTCTATAGATCTGATTTTCCCTCTGGTATAATTTCCTTCTAGCCTGAGGGATGCCTTAACAGTTCTTATAACACAGGTCTGCTGATAACATATTCTCTCAGCTTTTGCTTAATTATCTTTATTTTGCCATCATTTTGAACAATATTTTTACTGGATATAAAATTTTGGAAGGCATTTTTTTGAGCACTTCAAAGCTATTATTCCATTGTGTTTTGGCCTTAGTTATTCCTGATATGGTATCAGCTGATATTTCATCATTGTTCCACTACTGTACTATCTTTTTTTCTCTGAATGCTATTGACTTTTTCTATCTATAACTGAATTTTAGCAGTTTGACTATAATATGTGTATTAGTCTGTTTTCATGCTGCTAATAAAGACACACCTGTGACTAGGTAATTTATAAAAAGAAAAAAAGAAGTTTAATGACTCACAGTGTCACCTGGCTTGGGAGGCCTCATAATCATGGAGGAAGGCAAAAGGCATGTCTTACATGGTGGCACACAAGACAGAATGAGAGCCAAGTGAAAGGGGAAACCCCTTATAAAATAATCAGATCTCATGAGACTTACTCGCTACCACGGGAACAGTATGGGGGAAACTGCCCCCAGGATTCAATTATCTCCCACTGGGTCCCTCCCACAACAGGTGGGAATTATGGGAGCTACAATTCAAGTTGAGATTTGGTTGGGGACACAGCCAAACCATATCAATATGGCTAGGTGTATTTTCTGAGCCTCTTTTATCATAAGAACTTCTTATGGATTCATGCTTGTAACCAAATTTGGGGATAAAATGGACATTATTTCTTAAAATGTTTTTTTCCATTATTTTTCTTTCATTATCTGCATAATTCTGATAAAATTTCTTATTATTTTGTATGTTCCACTGACCAATGAAGCTTGTTTTATTTTTTCTTTAATCTTTTCTCTTCAATTTGAATTATTTCTGTTGACCTATCTTCAAATTTGCTGATTTTTTTTTCTGCATTATTTGATAAGCCATTAATCTTACAAAATGGTTTTTAAAATTTCGGATACTAAACTTTCATTTCTAGACTCTTCTTTGGTTCTGTTTCTAGTTTCAATTTCTCTGCTGAGATTTTCCATCTGTTTACTCCTTGTGTTCTTTTCCTTTAAATGCATACAATACGTACAATAATTCCTTTTTACAAGTCTTTGTTAGCTAATTACAACAGTTGCATATATTGAGGTCTGTTTCTATTGTTTACTTTTTGTTGATTCTTTTAAAGGATGCTAGCTTATGTGGTCTTCTCTAAAGGATGTTGAGTTTTGAGTTTTGTTCTGTCAGGAATTAAATTATTGACAGATCCACTTCACCTTTGTACTCATGGGTTTAGTTGGGTCTATGTAAATGTTTTCCTCATTCTTAGGCATGGCTCTCAATTCAGTGTGTGTCCCTAATGTTTGACTTTTCTAAGGTTTCCTTTGAGTGACCAAGAAATTCAGGGAGATTTATTCTCTCTTGCTGGGTAAAAGCTCTGATGTGTCCCAGCTCAGTTTGGTTTCTGTTTCTCTATTCACTTCTCAGACACAATAACCATTCTCTCAGGTCTTGAGTGGTCTTGCTCTTGTAAGAGCATCCCAGTATTGAGCTAAGAACCCAAGAGGAGCACCCCTGTAGACTATGTCCACACCCTCTTCTCAGCTTTCTTCTTTTGGGGTTCAACAAACACCAGTCACCTCGGCAACCCCAAATGCCAGTCTCTTGCTCCTTAGATCTGTGGGATCACCACTCTTTATTCTACATCTGAGTTCCACTTTCAAACAAGTTGGCCAGGGAAGTGTCACCATGAGGAAAGCCGGGGTGAAACACAGAGCTTGCTTTGTTTATTTCCCTACTCTCAAGAACCAAACACCTGTGCTGCCTTTTGTTCAGAGTCTAAAGAGTCAAGTTCAGATATTTTGTCCAATTTTATAACTGTTCAATGTGGAGGGTTACAGCCAGTTATGACCAGTTATTCTGTCATGACTGGAAACAGAGCCCCCTATATTAAATTCAAAAACTTTGTTTATCAGAAGAAAACTACATATATACTCATGTAAATATCAAATATTAATATGAATTTGTATTTTAATGTTTACGTGTTGCATAGTTAGTGTTTAATTGCAGGTTTTGGAATCTGACTCCTGAGTACCAACTATGTAATCTGGGTAAATTTTGTTTATCAAGAATCTGTGTCCTTTTCTGTGGTGAGAATAATATTGCCTGACCCACTGTATTTTTGCGATTGTTAAATAATATACAGAAATCATTTAGCACAGTACATTGTATATTGTAAATGTACATAAATGTTAATGTTATTCTACATGCACTATATGCAAAAGCATCTAGAAAGCACATCACTAAAACATCAACAGTAATTATTCCAAGGTAATATTTATTTATTCATTTTGACTTCTGTATTTCTGCGCTTTCTACATTAAATATCTTTTCATAATCAAAATTAATATTATTTAAAAGGAAATTTGAATCCCAGATGATTTGACATTAAAAGGCCCTGAAATTAGCCTATATTGAATTACAAATGCCAATAGTTTTTTCAGAAAGCATCATTCTTTGTTCATATGTCTAAAATTTTTTGCTTATTAGGAAGGTATTAAACCATGAAAGCATGTTAATAGTATGTATATTTGAATATCAAAGTGGCAGAAAGAACTAGGAATATTAAGATCCTGAAACAATTTTAAGATCAGTAATGACCATATATGGCTTTTCTCACTTGGTTTTCTTTGTTTATGGAAAAATTACTTAAAATGCTGCTTACTAGAGAAAGCAATAATACAACTTGGAAAATAAATAATAAGTTTTTAAATATGTATAGTATGATGGTATTACTCTTTATGATTAGAGAGTTTATTTTAAACAAAATGGCATTTTCTAAAGGAATAATTAGGTTTGTTACTTGGCAGAAAAAGAAATAGCTCCATGAGCAAATAATCTAAACCTTATTGTAAAAGAAACATGTTTTTGTGATTTTGGTGGGTTTTTAAAAAATGTATATTCTTGGATAAGCAGAGACGGTTTATAAAAATAAATAAATAAAATGTATGTTTTCAAGACTTTATCTCTCAGTTGAAAGCTTTATGTTGGAAAATAACTCCACTCACATTCTCAATTTTCCTTCTCAAAATAGAGTTGCACAGAACTTGTTTGGCCCTTTTGTGTTTAGACTATATATATGAATAAAGATATCTTTCCTATCTTAAACTACTTTCTATAAAAGATGCCCTTAACTCAGCCACCAAGATGTAGAACTCAGATGGTATCAAAATATTACCAATGCTAACTGTGAAAGTTTCAGATCATAAATGCCAAAAAGTCCGTAAAGAAAAGATAAGCAAATCAGATGTAACCTGGGAGAAAAAAACAAAAGAAAGGAAAAGTTTTGTCCCTTTTCCCTGACATCTCTTGATATATTTCTTATGTTAATAGATGTGGATTCTCTGTATTGTGAGAAGATAAGAGAATGCATTGTAATACACAGGTAGTGTATAGCCTGTATAAGCTTTGGAAAATGTTTACTTCTTTGAGGCAGGCTTTGAATTCTGCACATTCCATTCCCACTATAAGTTGGAATTCATGGGGGCCAATAAAGTTGTACGTTTCTACAAGCCCAATACCATCTTTTCCACGCTACAGGAAAACCCCAGAGTGTCTATGACTATAAGTCAGGGAGACAAGTAACCTTGTATTAGGTTGGTGCAAAAGTAATTGCCATTAAAAGTAGTGGCAAAACTGCAATTTCTTTTGCACCAACCTAATAACAAAAACAAATGCATATACATATAATAGAAAATCAGATATATCATTTTACCTTTTGATACTTTTTAAATAAAAAGCTTGAATATTTCAAATTGTTTAAAATAATTGGTTCAGTCAAACTATATGAAAAATTTGAACATGATAATGTTCTTTTGTAATAAGTGTACTGTCCTTAAATAAGCGAATAGGCCAAGATTCATTCTAACACATTAGGGAAAATTCAAGTTCTATGCCATGATCTTTTCAGAAAGTTGTCTGTGATCTTTAAAAGAAAGGAAGAAATTAGAAGTGAGACTTAACTATCAAGAAGATGGTACTTGTTGAAATAATTTCTAACTACGTGGAGCATTTCTAACTGAGATATTTAGGATAAAACTAAGCATTTAAACCCCTAAGGCCAAACTTCTATGGTTTTACTTTATAACAAGCACAAAACTTACATGCTAAAGACAGGAGAGGAGTTGGTATTAAAATGATATGAATTATAGTAACAAGTCTATTCTCTAGCTCTCTTTTTTTTTTTTTTTTTTTTTTTTTTTTTTATTATACTTTAGGGTTTTAGGGTACATGTGCACAATGTGCAGGTTTGTTACATATGTATCCATGTGCCATGTTGATTTCCTGCACCCATTAACTCGTCATTTAGCATTAGGTGTATCTCCTAATGCTGTCCCTCCCCACTCCCCCCACCCCACAACAGTCCCCGGAGTGTGATGTTCCCCTTCCTGTCTCCATGAGTTCTCATTGTTCAATTCCCACCTATGAGTGAGAACATGCGGTGTTTGGTTTTTTGTCCTTGCGATAGTTTACTGAGAATGATGTTTTCCAGTTTCATCCATGTCCCTACAAAGGACACGAACTCATCATTTTTTATGGCTGCATAGTATTCCATGGTGTATATGTGCCACATTTTCTTAATCCAGTCTATCGTTGTTGGACATTTGGGTTGGTTCCAACTCTTTGCTATTGTGAATAGTGCCGCAATAAACATACGTGTGCATGTGTCTTTATAGCAGCATGATTTATAGTCCTTTGGGTATATACCCAGTAATGGGATGGCTGGGTCAAATGGTATTTCTAGTTCAGATCCCTGAGGAATCGCCACACTGACTTCCACAATGGTTGAACTAGTTTACAGTCCCACCAACAGTGTAAAAGTGTTCCTATTTCTCCACATCCTCTCCAGCACCTGTTGTTTCCTGATTTTTTAATGATGGCCATTCTAACTGGTGTGAGATGGTATCTCACTGTGGTTTTGATTTGCATTTCTCTGATGGCCAGTGATGATGAGCATTTCTTCATGTGTTTTCTGGCTGCATAAATGTCTTCTTTTGAGAAGTGTCTGTTCATGTCCTCTGCCCACTTTTTGATGGGGTTGTTTGTTTTTTTCTTGTAAATTTGTTTGAGTTCATTATAGATTCTGGATATTAGCCCTTTGTCAGGTGAGTAGGTTGCAAAAATTTTCTCCCATTCTGTAGGTTGCCTGTTAATTCTGATGATAGTTTCTTTTGCTGTGCAGAAGCTCTTTAGTTTAATGAGATCCCATTTGTCGATTTTGGCTTTTGTTGCCATTGCTTTTGGTGTTTTAGACATGAAGTCCTTGCCCACGCCTATGTCCTGAATGGTATTGCCTAGGTTTTCTTGTAGGATTTTAATGGTTTTAGGTCTAACATATAAGTCTTTAATCCATCTTGAATTAATTTTTGTATAAGGTGTAAGGAAGGGATCCAGTTTCAGCTTTCTACATATGGCTAGCCAGTTTTCCCAGCACCATTTATTAAATAGGGAATCCTTTCCCCATTTCTTGTTTTTCTCAGGTTTGTCAAAGATCAGATAGTTGTACTAAATGCCCACAAGAGAAAGCAGGGAAGATCCAAAATTGACTCCCTAACATCACAATTAAAAGAACTAGAAAAGCAAGAGCAAACACATTCAAAAGCTAGCAGAAGGCTAGAAATAACTAAAATCAGAGCAGAACTGAAGGAAATACAGACACAAAAAACCCTTCAAAAAATTAATGAATCCAGGAGCTGGTTTTTTGAAAAGATCAACAAAATTGATGGACCCCTAGCAAGACTAATAAAGAAGAAAAGAGAGAAGAATCAAATAGATGCAATAAAAAATGAAAAAGGGGATATCACCACCGATCCCACAGAAATACAATCTACCATCAGAGAATACTACAAACACCTCTATGCAAATAAACTAGAAAATCTAGAAGAAATGGATAAATTCCTCGACAAATACACCCTCCCAAGACTAAACCAGGAAGAAGTTGAATCTCTGAATAGACCAATAACAGGTTCTGAAATTGTGGCAATAATAAATAGCTTACCAACCAAAAAGAGTCCAGGACCTGATGGATTCACAGCCGAATTCTACCAGAGGTACAAGGAGGAACTGGTACCATTCCTTCTGAAACTATTCCAATCGATAGAAAAAGAGGGAATCCTCCCTAACACATTTTATGAAGCCAGCATCGTCCTGATACCAAAACCTGGCAGAGACATAACCAAAAAAGAGAATTTCAGACCAATATCCTTGATGAACATTGATGCAAAAATCCTCAATAAAATACTGGCAAACTGAATCCAGCAGCACATCAAAAAGCTTATCCACCATGATCAAGTGGGCTTCATCCCTGGGATGCAAGGCTGGTTCAACATACGCAAATCAATAAATGTAATCCAACATATAAACAGAACCAAAGACAAAAACCACATGATTATCTCATAGATGCAGAAAAGGCCTTTGACAAAATTCAACAACCCTTCATGCTAAAAACTCTCAATAAATTAGGTATTGATGGGACGTATCTCAAAATAATAAGAGCTATCTACGACAAACCCACAGCCAATATCATACTGAATGGGCAAAAACTGGAAGCATTCCCTCTGAAAACTGGCACAAGACAGGGATGCCCTCTCTCACCGCTCCTGTTCAACATAGTGCTGGAAGTTCTGGCCAGAGCAATCAGGCAGGAGAAGGAAATAAAAGGTATTCAATTAGGAAAAGAGGAAGTCAAATTGTCCCTGTTTGCAGATGACATGATTGTATATCTAGAAAACCCCATTGTCTCAGCCCAAAATCTCCTTAAGCTGATTAGCAACTTCAGCGAAGTCTCAGGATACAAAATTAATGTACAAAAATCACAAGCATTCTTGTACACCAATAACAGACAAACAGAGAGCCAAATCATGAGTGAACTCCCATTCACAATTGCTTCAAAGAGAATAAAATACCTAGGAATCCAACTTACAAGGGATGTGAAGGACCTCTTCAAGGAGAACTACAAACCACTGCTCAATGAAATCAAAGAGGATACAAACAAATGGAAGAACATTCCATGCTCATGGGTTGGAAGAATCAATATCGTGAAAATGGCCATACTGCCCAAGGTAATTTATAGATTCAATGCCATCCCCATCAAGCTACCAATGACTTTCTTCACAGAATTGGAAAAAACTACTTTAAAGTTCATATGGAACCAAAAAAGAGCCCGCATCGCCAAGTCAATCCTAAGCCAAAAGAACAAAGCTGGAGGCATCATGCTACCTGACTTTAAACTATACTACAAGGCTACAGTAACCAAAACAGCATGGTACTGGTACCACAACAGAGACATAGATCAATGGAACAGAACAGAGCCCTCTAATTCTTTTTTTTTTCTTTCTGAGACAAAGTCTCACTCTATTGCCCAGGCTGGAGTGCAGAGGTGCCATCATAGCTCACCGCAGCCTCAGCCTCCTGGGCTCAAGTGATCCTCTCCCCTCAGCTTCCCAAGTAGCTGGGACTACAGACGTACACCACCACACCTAAGTAATTTTTAAAAAAAATTTTTAGTAAATATGAAGTTTCTCTATGCTGCCCAGGCTGGTCCTGAACTCCTGAACCCAAGCAATCATCCCACCTATGCCTCCTAAAGTGTTAGGATTACAGATGTGAGCCACCATGCCTGGAACTAGCTCTAATTCTTTATCAGATATACTGAGTACCTTCCATGCATGATTTTACTTCATCTTCACAAAACCCTAAGACATGAGTATTGTTATTACTTCCATTTTTCTGATAATGGATTGATACTTGAAGGAAGACAGTTACTAAGACAGTTACTTTCCCTAAATCATATAATTAGGGTCAGTGGCGAAGCTTCAAACAAGGGCTATCTGAATACAGAGGTCACGCTATTATTACTTCTAATACTATGCTATTTTCTCTTCCATATAATTAATTTCCTGCAATAAATTTAAACTTTGTTTTACCATATTAATAATACTCTATTTTAAATTCTTTCTTTTTTTTTTTTTTTTGTTTGAGATGCAGTCTTGCTCTGTCGCCCAGGCTGGAGTGCAGTGGCGCGATCTTGGCTCACTGTAACCTCCGCCTCCTGGGTTCAAGCAATTCTCCTGCTTCAGCTTCCAGAGTAGTTGGGATTACAGGCATGCACCACCATGCCCGGCTAATTTTTTTGTATTTATAGTAGAGACAGGGTTTCACCATATTGGCCAGGCTCGTCTCAAACTCTGACCTTGTGATCTGCCTGCCTTGGCCTCCCAAAGTGCTGGGATTACAGGACTGAGCCACCGCGCCTGGCCTCTATTTTAAATTCTTTAAATACAGAGTCCTCTCAAAATGTCAGTAATCAAAAAGTAATTATGACAGCATATGAGAGCACTTAAGAAGTGAAAAGGCGCTGGTCCAACAAATCCTCTTTTGACAATTCTTGAAAAAAGTTTTAAAGAAATTAAAACTGTATATGAAATTTTTTCTGTCATTAAGTGCCAAAGATAAAAAATAAATACATAAAATTGTATATGAAATTTTAAGTTCATACTAGATATAAGAAATACATCATTTATTAAAATAAGACATTCAACTATCTTTTGCAGAAATAAACCAAAAAATTGAAAAGTAAAATAAAATCACTAGATTTTGATTTATCTTAATTAGAACACTTATATTTTTTCCATTTTGTTCTTTAGTGCTCCTCTATTTAATAGTTTCAGGGCAATTAAAAAAATATTTAATATTGTTATGATTATTTTCTCTCTGAAATTGTTGAACATAAGACATTTTTTAAAGAAACATCATAAGATTTTCATTTCAAAAATCACACATAGGAATAGTTTACCATTTGGGATTTTGAAAATGTGTTTATAATATTCTTTTTAAAAATACTTGACTAAAACCTCATAAAAGCTGCCATTTTTCAGATGTTGAAAATAACTGACAAGTTTTGTGCCCACTCTTCTGTTAACATGTATTTAGTATTAAACTTCAATCATTTTTTTTTTTTTTTTTAGACGGAGTTTCACTCTGTGGCCCAGGGTGGAGTGCAATGGCATAATCTCGGCTCACTGCAACCTCTGCCTCCCAGGTTCAAGTGATTCTCCTGCCTCAGTGTCCTGAGTAGCTGGGATTACGGGCATGTGTCACCATGCCTGGCTAATCTTTTGTACTTTTAGTAGAGATGGGGTTTTGCCATGTTGGTCAGACTGGTCTCGAACTCCTGACCTCAGGTGATCCACCTGCCTCGGCCTCCCAAAGTGCTGGGATTACAGGCATGAGCCACCGTGCCCGGCCAACTACAATAATTTTAAGGTGTCTATTTAGAGATATTTTAATAAGTTGTTGGGAATATTGTGATATATGAAAATTTAAATTGATTCCTACAGTTATACATTCAATTTTTAATAAGTTCATCAAGAGTTTTAATGCTTCCTTAATATCTGTTGGTTTTGATGTTAAAATGCAACTAATTGCTGAATTAATTACACTTCTTTGCACATTTTCAACCAAGAATAAAACTACAATACAGTTATGATTTTGCACTGCTTTCAAATGACTTTTAAATAGAGTACAAAATTTAAACTCAGTCAAGTTAGATGAAAATTATTACTATGGCTAAACAAACGATCTTGAAATACAGCATCATCATTTTATAAAGCATTTGAAGTGGGCAAGTTTATTTCAAAAGCAACAATACCCTAATAATACGTAACACTGCTTTTCAGTTTAGTTGAGGCTTGTTTACACAGTGAATTAATGTGAAACCATCAAACTGTGCTGCTTCAAACATTTTCATATTTATAAATATAATTCAAGAAGTTTTTAAGCTTACAGATTTTCAACACTTTTATAATTTGATTTACATAAATCATGTAAACATATAGTACAAATTTTTAATTTCTCTATATCTCCTTATCTCTCCACCTTATTCCTACCCTAATTACGCTACTAGAGATACATATGTAGGCAGAAAACATTTTTCTTTTCCTCCTGGGAATTATACACTTACACAGAAGAAAATGAAAGACAGTAGAATAATTTTCTATACATCCTTAACCAAATCATCTATCCTTGCTTTAATATCCATGTTAAAAATGAAAAATTTAGTGCTTTGTATTGATATAGCCAACATTTTGGCTTGCAAATACATATATAGCTTTACCTCTTATCTTTTCAAGACTTTAATTTTATTGTGTTGTGGGAAGCATACATTTTTGCTGTTTGTAGGCAACTTCCCAAAGCTAAAGAAAGCTTTTTTTTTCCTTTGTCTGTAGCATACAAAATGTATCTGGGTTCGAGGATATAAATTTATCTGGAAGAAAAGTTTTGTATAGAAATTCTAGTGTCTTTTGTCAAATATTCCTGTTAGCCACGACAAAAAGAAAAAAATTAAATGCACTTTAGAGAAATATCTCATTTTTTTTATCCTCTCAACATCCCTGTGGAGTAGGAAGGTCATATGTAGTCACCAGCACTTTACAATTAATTACTTGTACCTGAGGTGACAATATTAGCAAGAGGTAGCATGAGGTCTGGACCTGGGTCATTAGAGTATAAGCTGGTGCTTTGTCCATATACCACTAACACCACCACATATGCCAATCACACTGTGTCTCATGCCTTTGCAAGGTACTCAGTGAAAAGCTATAACATAAACATGAAAAAATATATTTTTCTATATTATTGGTTTGTGTCAAAAAACGTGGAACTTATTCAAAGTGATACATAGGTTTTATACAACTCTTTTCACAAATATATTGGAAATGGCTGTGTCTTAAAGAAATTTTCCAATAGGTGTATAATTGAGATAAAAGGCATTTGTCAATAACTTGTTTATGAGTTTAGATTTCATTTTCAAACTATTGACGTTTATTCTACTATGTTGATTTATTTTTACCATTGGAAATTTTTTTACAAGACAATAAAGCAATATTTCTTACTAAACATCATAAAAGTAAATCACATAGAATGATGTATATATTTTGGTGGCATGCAGATTTATATTTATTTAAAGGATAATCTCTATCATTTGCAAATGTTTTGATATTTTGCTGAAAAGAAACAAAAGTGAAGAATGAAGGATATGAAAAACAAAACAATTCTAAACACAAAACAAGTAAATCTAGAAGGTAATAAAAGGGACTGAATCACATTTAGCAAAAACAAAGAAAGAATCCCAAATAAAGCTTTTTAACACGATAATACGATAAGAATGAATCATAAAGAAACCATTTTCTCAAGTCTATGCTAGAATTACTTTATAATTTATGTGATTTTTTTCTACTCTAAGCAGTTCATTTTTCAAGTGCTCCTATAAAATATATCAGGAAGGAGGACATAAGAAAATGATACAAACTGCATTAGCCAAAGCAAGACTTCATCTCTTAAAAAAGAAAAAGAAAATAAAAAGAAAGTCCTTAGATTTCTTATGAATAATCTTTTTTATGAAGAACCTTCATTTTAAGGTGATAACTTTTCTGTTATCCTGATTACTTCCAATGAGCAATATTCAAAAGATCAAAAGAAACAAAGAGATAAAAAGAGTTTCTATGTATAGTCCCTTGTGTTTTAGATTATTTTACATACTTTATTAAAATATAGGTACATGGATAGGTAGGTAGATTTTTCTTTAAACATTTAGTGCTCCCTCTCCTTTTTAAAGAAATTTTACATCATTCAGTGACAGCATTCATTCTCATTAGGCAAAATGTATGTTCTTATTTTGCCAATGTGGGCGCATTATTCTTTAAGAAGCCTCCAATTTAAAAACCAGAACAAAGAGTGAATATTTACTTTATAAAGGTTGATCAGAATGTAAGGAAAAAAGTGTCAAATGATCACCTTAATGTATTAACTCCTTCTAGTAAATTGTTTTTATTTTACAAAATTTGGTAACATATTGAGGTAATAGAAACTCAATGACTATATTCAGCAAAGAATCCCAGTATAATTATTCTTGTTCTTGATTATTCATTTTAAAACAGATAAAATGTACTTGCAATCACCTTGCTGCAATGTAATTTTATTTTGATTTTGGATTTTATATAATTATAGGCTGAGACCAAAAAGTATAAAACATAATTAATATTGTTTTCCTTTTTAGCATGTTTGGAATTTGATTTTTAGATACTTGCCTCATGATCAATTCTGAGAAAGTTTAATAAATTTTTTATAAATTTTTACAAATTGTATGGAATAGTAATACCCATATTAGAATGTATAAGAAAAGTAGTTATATCTTTCAAATAATACTGATTTTTAAATGAATATCAATCATAAAAAGAATAATCAAAAACATGACTGAAACTCGCCTTTCAACAAGAATAAGATGAAAATGCATCTAATGTAAGAAAAATGGGCACATGTTTCCAAGGTGAAATATCTTTTAAACTAATGAAGTTCCTCAAATGTTCTCTGATAATTAATGTAGTAAAATATACAGGGATTTTTATAGATCTTTTCTTTTTCTTCTTCTTCTTTTTTTTTGTTTTTTTTGAGATAGGGTCTCCCTCTGTCACCCAGGCTGGACTACAGTGGCATGACCACAGCTCACTGCAGACTCGACCTTCCAGACTCAGTCCAGTAGCTGGGACTATAGGTGCATGTGACCACACTCGACTAATATTAGTATTTTTTGTAGAGATGAGCTTTTGTCATGTTTCCCAGGCTGGTCTCAGATTCCTGGGCTCAAGCCATCCACCCACCTCAGCCTCCCAAAGTGCTGGTATTACAGGCTTAAGCCACTATGCCCAGCAATAAATCTCTCATTCTACTATTGTAACTTATCATTCCATTTTTGAAAATTATTTATTTTATTAATTTTAAAAAATATGTGAAGATTTTCTATAACATTTTATTCTAGTGGTCATTAATTGCCAGAACAATTACTAAAATATTTATACTAAAATATTTGAAAATATCTTATATTTGAGCATGAGATGACTTGGCAGATACTTTACTCAATATCTTCTATAATTACAGCACCAATTTCAGAGGTGCTTAAAATGATTATATCTTAAAAATTCACAAGTTTGGCTGTTTTATTATCTGACAAGTGTTAATTCCATATTGTTACTTTTGCAATGTGAATTTATCAGGAGCATTTAAAACAATCTTACAGAAAATATTTGATCTACTTAAAAATTACAGGTGTTGTACTATAATATTTTCATATGCCTAAAACATTTAGAAAAGAAATCCACAAATATATAAACAACTGTGAATAATTAAATATTAATCAGTATACATTAACAATGCTAGTTTCCTTAATAAACAAGAGTCAATAGTTATTACTAACTTCTACTAGTTCAACTAAAATGATTTTTTCCCTTCAAATCAGCCAATTTTATTGAAGAATAATCCTTTTTTATATTAATGTTAACTAACAATTATACCTTTCACTTATTTATCACTTCACAAGGTTTACAGAGTGCTTTCCATGCATAATAAATATTTTTCAGCCAGTTATATCTTGGTATAGATAACAAAGACAAGTTAAACATTTACAAACACATAAGCTATAGCACACTCATCTACAAAATGTTGTAGATTCAAAAAGATTTTAAATACCAGATGTCTCTATTGCATCTTACAATGATTCTATATAAACTCTATAAAATTTGATTTCACATAAATTTCCAATAACTTAGCATTTGTATTTTTCTGAAATAGACACAATCACATACATTTTGCTGGAATCCATTTCAAAAACAGGAAATTGAATACGGCATTATTTTAGGGGAAAGCCCAGTGGACTTGTAACATTCCAAGCTATAAGAGGATAATCTCATGACCTAGAGACTAACATTATTACACTGCTCGCCACCTGTGCTGAGATATATGGAATTACATGAAGAAAGTCCAAACCTTCAACTATCTCTTATTATTAAACTTGCTCACACCACAGGCTAAAATATCTAAAAAAGGAATTAATGAGGACTAGTTATTAATTGCTCATCATTAGATAGTCTCCAAGACTCAATCCTCGGTCTTCAGCTTGGGAGACTAGAACCTTCAGTCAGGGCAGCTGAGATCTAGGGAGTACCAGCATGGAGTGGACAACTGCGTCTCCCGAAAGAAACCCTGATCTCACTTGCCCCTTCCCTGTTACTGTCCAAAGCAGAGGAACCATTTACAGGCGTAGTTATGGAGCACAATCACAAAACAGCCCATACCTATGTGAGCAAACCTACAATGACCACACTCCACCTGCACAGCTTACATCTATTTGCTTTTCAGGACTAGCCAGAGGAATCCGCTTCTCTAGGAAACATTCCTGGATCACTGTCCCTTACCTCTGCTTTAGGTGTTACCCCCTATATACAACTGTGTGCTTCATCCAATTAGTGCAGGTGGCGCAGGTAGTGA
Source organism: Nomascus leucogenys (assembly GCF_006542625.1). NCBI lineage: Eukaryota > Metazoa > Chordata > Mammalia > Primates > Hylobatidae > Nomascus > Nomascus leucogenys. Next base: position 3,489,237 of record NC_044396.1, read on the forward strand.
CGTATTTACGTTTGTATCTCGAACATTACAATGTAAAATTCCTTCAAACACAGATCACAATGATTTTATTTTTATGTTCCCAGGCCCCAGCCAAGTGCTTAGCATATAGTAAGTGCTCCGTAAATGTTTGTTGAATGAAGCTACCACTGCCACATAGGGCACGTCTGCCATGTTAATGATTTGGAGGTCAGGAAAAGACCCAGTTGGAAGAGACCAATAGCATGTAATGAAAACACCATGATACAATCTCCTTAATGCTAGCACAAATGCAGTTTTTACAGCATCAGAAAACATCTTTCAAACCTGTCACCATTGACTAAATAACACCTTTGTAGGCCTATGCAAAAATGATATGCAATATATCATTTTTTATAATGATAGTATTTTACTGCCATAAACACTTAAAACCAAGGAATCTCATTTTTAACAACAACTTCAGAAAATGGCCTATATTTTTCTGAGATTCCATATTCTATATGTAAAACGTGTTTAAGGCTTTCAAATAATTATATTATTTATTCTCTTTCTAAATAAAATACAACAGCATATTGTTACAAAGTATTTGAAAATTATACTCTTTATTTTTAACAGAATAATTGATACCACTGACTTTAAAACTCATTGTTTTATATGTGGATCACTCTGAAATAACATTTCATTTTCTTTCTTCATAAAAATAATGTTCCAAAGAGAAGTTCAGTTTAAAAATTTATATGAAGAGATTTCTGATGAAGCAAAAACATACATATACTACATTAAAAAATATAAAAAGATATCCTACATATACAAGATTAATAAAGTTTTCATGAAAGTAACAGGCCTGAAGAAACTTCGAAATCTCTGCAAACTTTCCTGTCATTTACGGAAAACGTAAAACACGAATTTACTATCTCCCCTTTCAACTTTATTCTATTTTTCTAAAGCATCCTCAAAATAACAGGGAGACATTTTGGAGTGAGGGCTGAAATATGTACTTTGGGTATATTTTATAGACAATAGATGTAAACAAGGCAATTATTATCAGAGAATAAAGCAGACAGACTTGAATTTTGATCACACTTGCACACAGAATAACGCTTCATTACGTAGTCAGAAGGTAAAGTGCAGCATACACAAAGCACAAAATACAGTCTAATAAATATTCATATGCTTAGGGTATTTCAATTTAGTTCTTACATGCAACTTTATGGGAGTCTAATGTAAATAAAATATCTACTAAATGGTTTCTTTTCCCTAAGACAAGGCTATTCAAAACTTTTTAAATCTCTTAATCACTACACGTTTTTTTACAATGCCAAAGAAGAAAATGAGAAATTATTAATTTTTAAAATTACCCAGCAATTCCATTGCATCATCTTCATTATCAATATCTTCTTCTGTTACAGATGGGGTAGGGCTGTGGATGGACTCAAAAGAATCTTGAGAGAGCATTGCGGCCAGGAGTTTCTTATGTTGCTGTTGCTGCTGTTTTAATCCTTTGTTCTTAGGCTCCATCTTTAAGCTGAAGAAATATTTAAATGTTAATTAGCTGTGATAAGTAAAGAAAATCTACAAATAAATTTCCATTTGGTTATTTTATTACACACATATGTGGACATGTTACTAAAGTTTTCCCCAAGGATAATGGAAATATCATCTTTCTTGGACACCCATCTGTACCTCGCTAAGGAATTCCCAAGTGAATATGGGGAAACTGAAATTTGGCTCACTTAAGAGGGAAGGTGCTAATTTACTCCTACCTATTGTTGCCATGTGGAAATTAAAGTCTACTTGATGAATTTTCTGATTTTTAAAGAAGAGCTAGAAAGTCCATATTATTAGTCCCTGATTTACAAAGCAAATGCATGTTAAGGAAAACACATTCAATGGAATAGATATTTTAAAATATTACATTAAGATGTTTTAAAATACTCAACTTTAATTTCTTTTGCATATGTGTATATAGTTGTCTGAACACCATTTGTTAAAAATACTATTCTCTCCCTCATTGAATTGTCTTGCTTTTATTTATAGTGCTTTTGAGTCTATCTCTTTGTATAGTTTTATTAGTGACTGTTCTTCCTGTTACAATATGTATACGTATATTGTACCACATTCAGCAGACTGTTTTATTAATATCAACATTTACCACTTGGAGTGAAGTATAGAAACCTTACTTCCATTTTGGACCCTTTAGTTTCCCTACTTTTAAATATTATTGAGTATCAGATGGTGTTATAATTTTTGTTTCAATAGTTAAATATCATTCCTAAAACTCGTGAGGATAGTCCATTGTATATACCCATATTTCTGCTCTTTCTGTTTTTCTGTGTTCCTTCCTAATGTTTTGAAATAGATTCTTTCTTGCCCCTGAGGTAGATTCATTGTTGCCACTCAGCTCTGGTAGCATCTTTAGTGGAGAAAGGGAGTCTCAAGTCTGGCAGGGAAGGAAAGCATGTCCCCTAACCATGTATTGCCAATGAGAATCGTCAATTCCCCTGGCCTGTGTCTCTGGCTTCTCTTGGTGTTGTTGGTGTAGCTACTGTTCAATCAGGGGGAGAAATAACCTATATGGGCCACCTTCTCTTGCTACTTTGGGAGCGAAGAAATGCCCCTTATTCTGTTGAGTGGGGAATTGCAAGGAGCCCTGCTGCTCAGCTGTTCCTCCAGCCCTCAGGTTCCTAACCATTCCACCTTCCTCTTTACCCTTGTCACAGTTCTCTTTTGGTGTCTCTTGCTTTATTTCAGGGTTTATAGGGGTATGTAGTGAGGGACAGCAGAAAGTAATTAGTCTGTGCCATCTTGTCCAAGCAGAAGTGACATGACTTGTTAATTTGAAAGGGCAACTGATACCTTTACACTGGAAAAATCTGGTGGACATCACCTTAATCAAGTGATCAAACTTAGCATCACCAATAATACTGGACAAACTGACATTATGTACTTCCTAATATGATATAATAAGAAAGTACATCCCATCAACTATGTAGAATTTTTTTCCAAAAATGTCTAATCTGAATTTAATCAGAGAACAATCAGACAAATGCAGATTTGGGGAACTTTTTCAAGATAACTGGCCCATAGCCTTCAAGAATGTAAATGTCATAAAAAAGAAACAAAAGGCAGAGGACTGTTGTAGATTATAGAAGACTAAAAAGATTTGACAACTAGATTCCACACATGTTCCTTTATTAGATGCTAGATAAAAAAGAAATAAACAAGTATACAAAAATCCATAAAGGACTTTACTGGAAAAATTGAAGAAATTTGAAAATGGACTCTACATTAGATAACTTTATGGTGGGATTGGTTTGATATGATGATTATATTATGGGTACATAAGAAAATATTCCTAAGAAATACATCCTGAAGAATAACAGAATTAACATTTTATAAAATCTATAATTTATTTTCAGATGGTTCAGCAAAAAATAGAATATGATATATGATAGATATATAGATAATAGGTCATAAAGATGGTAAAATGTTCATTGGTGAATACAGGTGGAGGGTATGTGGATCTTGATATTACTACTTTTAAATATTCTGTGGTTTGAAACTTTTAAAAGTAAAAAGGTGAGGGAAAAAATAAGAACAAATACATGAAAACATACACATGTTGGCAATATTTATTTTAATTTTATCTTCTATCCCAGCTTAGGTTCCCAACAGAAATAGGATTGTTGCTAAGATGTCGTAAACATGCACCCCTTTTTAAGTAATTTTTTAATTTGACTAACCCTCGATATCATTCCAAATAATTAAAGAAAATCATGTTTACTCTTTAATAATGAAAATAAAACATAAATATTCACTTGAAAATGGAAGGAAGAAGTTTATTTAGCTCCAGTCTCTTGCCATGGCATCTGTCCTCTGCATCATTGCATTATGTGTCTTCTAAACTGAGAAACAATGTAACAATGTTAAAGTCTTCCTTGACCAACTTTATTCATTGAGAAGTAAACAAAACCAATCAAAACAAAATTTTAATTTGGATTTCTTAGCTGATAGATCTAACATGTTAAGCTGAATTAACACCTAAATTATTTTATCTAAATTAAATTCATTTAAAATAACAATATTCATGTATTATTTGAGCCCCATTCGCTTTTGATTACTAGAAGGGATACAGATACTGCTTTGAAGGACAATTGAACATAGTTTATTTACAAGATGAATAATTTGGGGCAAGTTACTTCTTTCTTTTCCTCAGTTCCGTTATCCATAATGCAGCTTACTGTAGTACTTCCAATATATTTAATAATCCAGTGGTTGGACTATTAAAAAGGGTTAATAAATGTAGAACAGTGCCTGGCAAATAGCTCTATTTAGGTCTGTTTAATAAATCAATTAAATTTTCCTCCATAACTTTAAATTTTATATTGTAAATTTAACAAAAGGTAATAGAATATCATATTTTATAATATTCTATGCTTACCAAATATATTTTATGTTTTCATGTAAAAAGACAGTTACGGCTTTAAGGCGATTTTCCTCCTTAGGAGTTAAATAATAATTCACAAAGTATAACTGTTTGAAGCAGATGTTATATGTACATTCTGACTACTGCTTCTGCTTACTATGTACCTAAATATATATATAGGATGGTTAGATATTAAATATTTTATGCAAAATTAATGTATACTGTATCTTGAAATCTTACTTTATATGAATAAGCATAAATCAAATGTCTGTTTATAAAACATAATATAATTATTTCTAAAAGGCAAACATATCATCAAAACATGCCTACTTACAGAAAAAGAGTATATCTAACCAAATATAAACTTAGAATTTTATTCCAGATCCATAACTGTTTTTCTAGAATCCTTGGGGCTGGATGTGTTCTGTTGCATAAACTCTGTATTATATAATACATTCCGGAGGGTCTGTGGCCTCACCCTGTTATCAAATACTTCAGTATTTCTACATCATTATGTATCAGCATTCCCACTGAGTGGGATAAATAAAGAATCTGCAGGGTTCAGATCAGGTTTCGCTATAATGAATTATGAAAACAACTTTGGTTGTCAGAGCATTATGAATTTCACAATTACAGATAAGGATTGTGAGGAAAATATTTGAATAAATAACTGAGAGATGAAATCTCAAACACTGCTGTTAGGTCAAGTAAGATGGGGGCTGAGACTTGAGGCTGGAATTTCAGAAGGCAGAGGTCATTTGACTGACAGTGGGTAACTTGGACAAGAGTTCATCCTGTGACATTGACAAGGTTGCTTTCAATAAGTGGTGGGAATAACATTCTATTTGGAAAAGATCGCAAAATGAGGGAGTGCACACAAGTAAACTTCTTTGAGGAGTTTCTTTGTAAATTGAATGAAAGTCAGAGAACAATTAATCGCTGGGGCTAGAGAGGCTTCACTTTTTAAGAGAGAAGTTTCATCATACTTTCATGCTGAGGGGAATGAGCTAGGAGAAAGGAATGGTGCAGGGAATGAAGAGAAGTGATGAGCTTACATGGGTGAGTTAGAGTAAGGATCTAGCGCTGAGTGGAGGAGCTTGCCCTAGGCGGAGCATGAGTGACTCACCCATAGCCATGGGGAAGCGCAGAAAACCTGAGGGCAGATAAGCCAGGTGCACAGAGAGTCTGCTGGAGGAAGCTTATGGAGGTTTTCTTTATGACTGCAGCTATTTTCTCTTTGAAACAGGAAACAAGAGTCATTAGTTAAGAATAAGGATGGGGGGAAAAGTGTTGGAGATTGGGGGAGAGCAGGAAAAATGTGAAGTCATCACTGAGGAGAGTGAATACGTGAATGGCAGAGGTAGGTGCAGCTGCATCGCCGGGTAGCACCAGTGTGCCCCTGGAGTTTGGTGGTCGTGAATTCAGTGACACTGGCCAGTGTGGCCATGTGTCCTTCTCTAGCCTAGGTTGGTTCAGCCACAGAATAGGGAAACAATTAGATTTAAACATGGTAGAGTTTTTCCAGGAGAGTAAAACAGGAAAAGAGGAGCAGAAGATTTGAGGACATATCCAAGGGACCAATTACCATGATGGGGCATAGATAAACCTGACTAAGGAGAAAAATTAAGAACAAGGTGGGTGAGAAACAATAAAACTTCGGCAGTCTCCGTGTTTTGGGGGTCCCAGTTAAAGCTGAGTGTCAGAGGCAATAAACTAGAAAGATGAGAGGTGGTAGTCGGAAAGTGAGATGCCTGAAATTGAAATCATGGATTTGCAGATAATGAGAATGAGAAGGTCTAGGATATGACAGAGGGAGTGATGGGGAGGTAGCGTGGAATTCAAGATACGTGGCAAAGAGTAGGCAAAGGAGGTGAGAGGCCAGGTTTGGGGAAGGATCACCGATGATGTCGACGCCAACTTAACCAATGCAGCAAAGCTACTGGGGAGAGTTACAGGAGCCGGACGTTTGAATATTCAGAGAAAGGGGAATGGCTGACAGTTAGCAAATTATTGCTAGAAGACGATGTGGGAAATTAACGCACTGGGAAATTCAGAGCAAGATGCAGAACTGGGGATGGTTTTAGGGAGGAGACAGCAAGATCTGGAAGCAGCAGACGATAAAGGATGACACCACCCTCTTCTCCAGCCCCACAGCCTGTGGATCCTACAACCATTAAGAAAAAATAGCAGCCTGCTGCAGGGACGCAGGAGTGTCCATACAGACAGTGTTGAGTGAGATCAGAACAAGAGGGGTTTTTCTAAGAGCACTTAGGGTTCTGTGGCCCCTCCTTCCCAGATTTGAACCTAAAGCTTAATAACAGGATTCTTAGAACAGCTTTCTGAAGAGAGACTGTAGAGCAAAGGATTTAAATGCACAGAATTTGAAGCAAGGCAGCCTAGCTCAGTGACCTAATGGCTATCAATCTTGGGATGGGGATGTAGCCACTCCGGGACTTAGTTTTCTCATTCCTTTTTTTTTTGAGACAGTCTCGCTCTGTCACCCAGCCTGGAGTGCAGTGGCACAATCTCGGCTCACTGCAAGCTCCACCTCCCGGGTTCACGCCATTCTCCTGCCTCAGCCTCCTGAGTAGCTGGGACTACAGGCGCCCGCCACCACGCCCGGCTAATTTTTTGTATTTTTAGTAGAGACGGGGTTTCACCATGTTGGCCAGGATAGTTTCGATCTCCTGACCTCGTGATCTGCATGCCTCGGCCTCCCAAAGTGCTTACAGGCGTGAGCCGCCGCGCCGGGCCTCTCATTTCTGAATAATAGTGTTTTCATAAGGATGAAATGGGTTAAGATATGCAAAGCACATAGAGCAACCTCTAAGTGGTAATTAATACCATTATGTGTTCAAAGAACACAAGGGGGGCATCCTGGATATGTGATCGCCTCCTCTTGAGCCATAATATCCCACATCAAAAGAAAGTGTACAAAAAGAGGCCTGATGAGAAAGACTAGCAGTTAATATTTCAATTTGGTGTTCATATACTCAAGGAATCCACTTTGCTTTGGTTTAAAAGAGTGATTTCTAAACCAGGATCAAATGGAAAGGAACAGTTTAAAGAGGTCGCCCCACAGACCCTCCCCTGTGGGCCTGCCTGAGCAGGTGGAGCTTCCTGAGCCTTCATTCTGACCACTGGCCCTCCTCCTCCGGACTCCTGTCTCACTCGTGGGCCGGAGCTTGCTCCGTTTAGTTTCACACTTTCTTTCTGAGCATAGGTTGGTAAGCATAGGTTGGTAAACGTTAGTTTGATCTGATTCCATGCGTTCTTTCTGTTGAAAAATTGGATGATTTCTTGGACTATCTCCTAAGCTTGTTGAGTTCACCCTCACAGTCTTGTAGGCTGAACCTGTGTCCTTTTTTTTTTTTTTTTGACTCCAGTCATTAATTAAAGGGTGCCCTTTGCACTAAGGCCTTGGAAGTTGAAGAGGTCATGAAAAGTTTCACACTCAATTGTTGCATATAGATTTTTATGCATAAGAGCTATTTTAAGAATATATAAATATGATGTTTTAGAATCAGTTTAGCAGACACTTAAGTGCTTGTCATATACCAAGCACTGTGTGAACTGAGCAGAAATAAAACTTTTTAAAAATCATTCTCCTCCACTTTTAAGCAATTCCTTTGAGTCTAGGATTTTTTGTCATGTCAGTCTTATCCAGTATCTAGCACATTACCTGGTATTAACATAAGCAAATGAATACTAAATAAATAAAAAGAAAACTTTCAACCTGTCCAAAGGACTTCATCAATGATCTGAAATTAAATGTATGCTCTTTTGGCTTTAAAAAGAAATTTGTCTTAAACAGGCATGGTGGCTCATACCTGTAATCCCAGCACTTTGGGGCCAAGATGGATGTATTACTTGAATCCAGGAATACAAGACCTGCCTGGGCAACATAGTGAAACCCCATCTCTACAAAAAATTTAAAAGAAATTAGCCAGGCATGGTGGGGCGCACCTGTAGTCCCAGCTTCTTAGGAGGCTAAGGTGGGAGGCTCACTTGAACTGGGAGGTGGAGATTGCAGTGAGCCAAGATCACACCACTGCACTCCAGCCTGGGCGACAGAGCGAGACTCCGTCTCAAAAAAAAAAAAAAAAGAAATTTGTCTCTTTCAGCTGCCATCTTTCCATGCTGCCACAATGGTGCACATGAATGTCTTGGCTGATATTCTCCAGAGCATCCACAATGCTAAAAAGAGAGACAAACACCAGATTCTTATCAAGCCATACTCCAGAGTCATCATCTGGTTTCTCACTGTGATGATGAAGCATGGTTACACTGGTGAATCTGAAATCACTGATAATCACAGAGCTGGGAAGATTGTTGTGAACCTCATAGGCAGGCTAAACAAGTGTGGAGTGATCAGCCCCAGGTTTCATGTGCAACTCAAAGATCTAGAAAAATGGCAGCATAATCTGCTCCCATCTGACCAGTTCAGTTTCATTGTACTGACAACCTCAGCTGGCATTGTGGACCACAAAGAAGTAAGACGAAGACACACAGGAGGGAAAATCCTGGGATTCTTTTTCTAGGGATGTAATACATACTTACAAATAAAATGCCTCAGAGGGAAACCAAAAAGAAATTTGTTTTGGATTGAACTTGTACGAAAAAAGAAATTAAGAAATTTGTAAGTTATGAGGTATAATTTTTGTGTGTCTTAGTTATTTCAAGGCTTCTGTTCTTTGGTCTCTTGGGCAGATTACATATTCATCAATTAAAATTATTTATGCTTAAAATTTCATGTTAGATTATTTCTAAATTACTAAATTTGATTTATTTTCCATCATACCTATCACTACTTGAATTTATGGCATATATTTGTATATTCACTTGTTTACTGCTTGTCTCTTTCTGCCAATAGAAAAAATTCTAAGAGGAAGGGGACCATTTCCAGGTTTTATTCACAGGTATGTTAGAAGCAATTATGAGCTTTAATGGAAAGAAAACTTCTTAATGGGAAGTGAATTTAGCTTTTATTTTAATATTTCATATACATTTCTAAATTATAAAATTTCTCTTTATTTTATGACCTATTTTCAATCTAACAACAGTGTTCACTTAAGAAATAAAGCCAATTCACCAGATCTACAGTATTTATGGATATTATTTTTGTTTTAATAAGGTGATTCAGCTTTAGAGGAACTTCATTAGGCTTCAAGGCTTGATGAGCATATTTATAAATTCACATTACAATTTAATAAGTAATTTTAGAAAATCTATTACTCAGTTATTGCAAAGTTTAATTAAGACAGCTTAAAATAAGATTATATAGGCTTATTAAACCCAATTTTTGTTTACATTTATATTATAAATGTGGGATTATTTTTAATAACTCTAAATGTGGCCGGGCGCGGTGGCTCACGCTTGTAATCCCAGCACTTTGGGAGGCCGAGGCGGGCGGATCACGAGGTCAGGAGATCCAGACCACGGTGAAACCCCGTCTCTACTAAAAATACAAAAAATTAGCCGGGCATGGTGGCGGGCGCCTGTAGTCCCAGCTACTTGGAGAAGCTGAGGCAGGAGAATGGCGTGAACCCGGGAGGCGGAGCTTGCAGCGAGCCGAGATCGCGCCACTGCACTCCAGCCTGGGTGACAGAGCAAGACTCCGTCTCCAAAAAAAAAAAAAAAAAAAAAACTCTAAATGTGCAATGAATGTATATGTTTCCCACTAAATAGCTAGGCAAGCCATAGCAGGTAGCATTTGACAATCACAGAAAGCCTCCAATCATTTCCCAACACGTTCACCTCTCTCTTCGGTGAATTCCTCTTGCTTTTCTTGCTCAAATGCTTTAATTTCTTTTTTAAGCACTCTTAATTCTGAACTGCTTTGAGAATCTAAGAAAGATGTGGCAGGACTCCATGTTAGTATCTCTTGTCTTAGTCTGCTAGTTTCCATTTATCACCCTCGCAATTTCTTTTCTAACCAGCACTTAATGCTTCAGGTGTCATTTGTATCAAGCTATTTGTAACATATTTGTTGACCTCTTCATACAATGTCATATTTGGGGGACCTACAGGAAGAAGTTCACATACAGTGCATCATTAAAAAAAGGGGGTAAGCTTCTACCCGTAAGACTCTCAAGGTTTATTATACCATTTATTTAATTCCCTCTAATCTAATGGTGAAACTCTAGCCTATCATGTATCTATTATTCTGCATGAGAAGGAAAGCTGGCTATGTAACAAAGATGGAGTGTTGCAGTAGTCAATTGAGTAAGACTGAATACACAATAGAGAAAAACTGAGATAGGAAAGGCTGCAAGAAATAAAGATAAGACTATAAACGGTTCTTCTTGTCAATAAGCTTTATTTAGCAGATGCCTAACATCAGCCTGTGCCTTTGTCACTCATGTAACAGATGTCAAACGACAACAAAAATGTGCCAGCCCCAGTGGAGAGGGTGGGGTGAAAAATGGATGGAGTCATGCTTGAAAATTAAGTTTTCTCTTTCAGGAGTCTAGGATATGATTTTGTCAGTTGGTCATTAAAGTAGAGTACAGGTTCATTTCTATTTAAGGGTAAAAGCTAATACTATAGTTACGGACTCTGGAGCCATTAAAAAATTTTCCCCAACTCTTTCTGCTTGATCCAAATCAAATCTAATGCTGTGTGAGTTGCTGGCATAAATTCAAAAATCCTGTTTTGTATTAGAAGATGGAGAAAATATAGTTTCTAGCCCGTAGTTTACTGCTGTTCCTGAAATTTAATTCAGATATGCATGTATTCTTTCTACTCTAATGGGGGCACCTGGGCAGAATTTCACCAGCTCTTTCCTGTCATAGCGTAATACCTCGACTTATAATTTAAAGACAGAGAAAAATAAAGCTGAAAAAAATTAAGACAAACATTTAAGAGACATGTTCATGGACTGAGTTTTCTAGGTAAGAGAGTCCACTAGGATTAGAGAAAAGGTTCTCCCTTATTGAGTATTCAAGCGGGAATAAGAGCTCACTGAAGCTAGGAAGAAAATAGAAGCACTAACACTTGCGATAAATAGTTCTGATTATTATTATGACTAAATGAAAGTAAAATGAAAGTTGACATTTCTCTATTTTACATTTAAGAACTAAAGATCTACCAATGAATAAAGATAAAGGTCTAGTAGGTTTTATAAGCCTGGTATTAAAAAAATTACCCTCATTGACAGATGAAATTGATCTGACATTTCACAAAGAAGGTAAATGGATCTTTATAAATGGTTTTCTTCTCCTCACACAGGACACTTCAACTATTTAAATAATTTAAAAGTTATTTCTCATGGAAATAGAATCAATTTTCTAGAGGCCTGAAGCACATTAATGAGTATTCTGAATTTCCTTCCCTCCAGCCAAGTGATAAGTCACCGCAAAGAACCCCTGAAAGCTATTACATTGTAGAAAATACAATTTTCTCCTTGAGAAAGAATAGTTATTGGCTGCTGCTAAATTTAACATAGAAAATGCCAAGTAACTGTGGCTATGCTATGCATAGGAAAAACTCTTCTGTGACGGGCAGCTGGTAACACTCACAGAAAGCTTAAGCTCCTGTCACATTTCCATTCATGAGTATTTGTTTTCGCCTCCCATGATATTTTTCACCCCAGACACTTTGCAGAAGTTTTCATTTTTGTTTTGAGTTTTACTCATTGCAACTGGTATTACAAAAAAAAATTACTCTGAATATAGTATTTCCAATAAATAAGATCTGGACATTTCAACATTAATTCACTATTACCAGCACATGGGCACGTAAGGTAAATCTCCTGCCACCATTTTGAGCATCAGGGCTCTGAGTAAAACCAAAGTATGGACTTTCACATTTACATATAATAGCAGTTTCAAAAATTAAACAAAGAAAATGTTAATAAATATATTCAATCATAGTTATCAACTTTAAACTTAAATGGTTCTAACTAAGGTTTCTCTCTCTTTATGGTCCATATTAACTTTGCCTCCTATGGTCTATTATACATTTAATAATTTTATTATCCCTGATGATTAACAATATCCTTCTGGTACATCAGAAGTCCCTCCTCTCCAATTCTTAACAGCGAGCCACTCTCTGTCCAATATTATAGTAGCTCTTGACTGGCAGCATATCTTGAAATTAATCCTCTATTTGGTTTTAGTAGCAAAGATATGGTGATCTAGATTTGAAGAAAAGAAATCAACACCAAAACCCCAAAGCAGGTCTGAAACTCTCATTTTAAGAGACAGCAATTGATGTTTTTATCCTATGTATAGACTAACATAATTTTCTATAAAAAACTACTAAAAAGGATTTCATAAAAACCATGAACTTGGGTTTATTTTCCCTTTACCTTTTAATGGCTAGTAATATAGAATCACAGCAGACAGCTCATCTCACCTTCCTGCAGGGCTAGAGCCACTATCTTCACTTTCCCATTGGTCATTTTTGCTTCTTGGAATTGGAGGCTGTAGCATTTCAGCGGCTAGAGGATCAGCATCATTTTCTTCTCTACCAATCCATTCTCCAATCACACGGGGCCTCAGAAGAGAAGAATTAAATGTCACTGTTTCCTGAAGAGAAGAAAAGAATATGCTGTCTTAGATGGCTTTTTCTTATTAACAGGACAACAGGGAAATAAAGTTGCCCGGAGATTTGACTGTCAAATGCTTTTTGTCTTTCTGAATTGATGTAAAACTTCAGTTTCCTCCAACTCTACTAGATAGCTTGTTCTAATGATTAATGCTAATTCCTAAGGTCACTGTGATAAAGGACCCAGGAGTGAAATCTTTGCTTTGAATTTGGAAGGCTGCAAGTGTGCTCTCAGGAAAGAGGTGTGGGATGAGCATTCAAGGCAGAAGGAAGAGTGTGTTGTAAACAGGGCGGCCCACATAGGGAGAGAGCTTGGTGTCACTGCTGGGAAATAGTAAATAATTGCCTAGGTGGACACTGGGTTGGGGTCAGGGGATAGGGACAAGAAGAGATAAGGCTCGAAGCGTGTATTGCCTCCAACTGCAAAGCATTTTAGACATTTCAGGATCCAGTAGAAATTCGAAACACGGCAATATCAATGGGAGATATGTTATGCTAATTCAACAAATGTTAGTAATCTGTTTTCATGGACTCGGATATGATACAGCTATTAAAATACTATTGTAGTAGAATACTGAATACATGTATTGCTAGGGATTTTTTGTTATGTGAAAAAAGGGCAAGTTAAAAAGCAATACTTATAGTATAATCTAGTTTTTGTTTAAAAAATTCATATGAGTGTATATTCTTTTCTTGTTCACTAATTCATTCATTTCTTCATTCTCTAATATTTATTAAGACTTGCTACAGGCAAAGAACTGCTTGATATGCTGAAGAAAACAATGGTAAAATAAGGCCAAAATTTAATAGTGCCTTTATCTGAATGAAGGAACTACAGGTAATTTTAGTTTCTTCTTTTTGCATTGCAACATCATTTCTGTATTCTACAGTAAATATGTAATGAAAAAAATATATTTTTAATGCCTCTTCAGCTGAAAAATATAGGCCTTGCTTAAATATGTTTAGTGATAAATTTTACTATTACAATAGTCTTGAACAATTCTTTAAAAATTCAGAAGGTGGGCTGGGTGCGGTGGCTCACGCCTGTAAGCCCAGAACTTTGGGAGGCCGAGGTGGGCGGATAATGACATCAGGAGATCGAGACCATCCTGGCTAACAAGGTGAAACCCCGTCTCTACTAAAAATACAGAAAAATAAAAAAATTAGCCGGGCGTAGTGGCGGGCGCCTGTAGTCCCAGCTACTCGGGAGGCTGAGGCAGGAGAATGGCGTGAACCCGGGAGGCGGAGCTTGCAGTGAGCCGAGATTGCGCCACTGCACTCCAGCCTGGGCGACAGAGCAAGACTCCGTCTTAAAAAATAATAATAAAATAAAATAAAAAAATAAAAATTCAGATGGTGTTCTGAGTCTTCAGACTTCACAACATATTCTACATTTCAGTACAGAATATAATACAATATAATCTTACAATACATACAATATATAATCAACATACAAATATAATACCAAAAGCAACACATGAAATATGATTTAGAACATATTTGATGAGCATTTCTTCAAGTAATAGCAAGTGACAGAAAGGAACTAGATATCTTTTTTTTTTTTTTGAGACGGAGTCTCGCTCTGTCGCCCAGGCTGGAGTGCAGTGGCGCAATCTCGGCTCACTGCAAGCTCCGCCTCCCGGGTTCACGCCATTCTCCTGCCTCAGCCTCTCCGAGTAGCTGGGACTACAGGCGCCCGCCACCAGGCTCGGCTAATTTTTGTATTTTTAGTAGAGACGGGGTTTCACCGTGGTCTCGATCTCCTGACCTCGTGATCCGCCCACCTCGGCCTCCCAAAGTGCTGGGATTACAAGCGTGAGCCACCGCGCCCGGCAGGAACTAGATATCTTAATATTGATCCAGCCTACATGAAAATACAGCAGATACATTTTAGAACCAGTGTTTGTAAAACTTAGCAAGTAATCTGAACTCTTTCTATACTTATATTCCTCACATCAGAAAATTAAAGCACTACAATGGATTTCAGCTGTAAAATAATGCAATCAAATGAATGTTTTCAACTAATCAGAAGGGCATATGCATCTGCCACAATTTAATATTATTTGAAGAACAGAAATTAAAATTAACAATCCTGTTCAATTTTAAATCTGTATTTACTTTTAAAAGCAGATGATTGTGAAGACATGTTTTTGAATTTAAAAATCGATAAACATATTTACAACTTCAGAATACTTTTCCATCTGTGAGACTTTACAATGTTACTTATTCCTTGAATTTCATTTTCTCCAACTATAAAATGGGGATGGTAAGAATTATAAAGCCTATTGTATCAAATGAATTAGTAAATAACATAGTTAAACCATAAAATTCTCCCCACCACCCCCAGGTGAAAGACCATTTTTTTTTAATTTGTTTTGCTTTAATTTTCAAACCCTCAGGACTAATAATTTCATGAAATACCATGAAAATCAATAATCATAAACAACAATCTTTACAAAACAAAGTCATATAAAATATAAGCCAAGGGTTTTAAATCTGTTTTCATTCAACAAATATCAGATTGCTGTAAAATTCACCAAATACTCTCAATTTCCATACTTTTATTGGAGAATAACAAAAACAATTTAACTGGCTCTGCTTTGCAGGCTTTTAAAATAGAATTGCTGTGTGTCACTGTGTGTTAAATGTTGTGTGTTGATGTATTCTCAGCGAGCTATGAGGTCTCTGAGAAAAAACTATTATATATACACACATATGTATACGAAATTTGTATTTTAATTTTCACAACTTTCCAAAAGTAATACAGGTGTGTTCTGCATCTCCTGACTGACCAGAAAGTAGAGTTGCACAATGTAAGTGCCCAAGTTTGTGTTTATGTTTACAATTAAGTCGACAATGAGCACTATTACTTTAAATGTCAAGGTCTCATACATAAAGACCAAAGGAAGCTAAAGAATCTGATACTTCAAACAGTCACTTCTACTAAATGGGAAAGCTAAGCCTTAGATCTGTGTCTTTTAATTCTTACTTTAATATGCTTGATCATAGTGTTACAATAAATTTTTCATTTTGAAGCACATTTTATCATCGTACAATGTATGAGAAAAGAATAAAACCAGACCCTTGATTGCCACTGTTCTTTCAATCACAATTTATGTAACATATCCCCTGTATCTACCACTTTTTTTTGCATACTTGCCTTTTTTTTTTTTTTTTTTTTTTGAGTCTTGCTCTGTTGCCAGGCTGGAGTGCAGTGGCACGATCTCGGCTCACTGCAACCTCCACCTCCCGGGTTCAAGAGATTCCCCTGCCTCAGCCTCCCGAATAGCTGGGACTACAGGTGCACACCACCATGCCCAGCTAATTTTTGTAGTTTTAGTAGAGATGGGCTTTCACCATGTTGGCCAGGATGGTCTCGATCTCTTGACCTTGTGATCCATGCACCTTGGCCTCCCAGAGTGCTGGGATTACATTCATGAACCACCGTACCCAGCCACAAATTTTAATGCTAAATCAAAAGCCAACAACGGAATGTTCATAAAGTCTACCTTGGACTATGAGTTTGGAGAGTTGGCATCTTTTTCTGGCTTGATGTACTAGAGGCTGTCTGTTATTTAGGGCCCTAAAGGGAGTGTCAGAGGAAGCACATTAAATGTATTAAATCTATGATCCATATTCTAAAGGTTTTTCATTGCTATTCTGTTTATTTTGAGGGAAGAGATACAAACATGTAAAGTACAAAATAAGATTATAAATAAATTTATATATATATAAATGGCCGCACATGTGTGTTTTGTAATTAAATATACTAGTTCAGAGAAGAGGAAGCTGAAGCTCAACATGGACTGGATTCAGCAGTGGTAGTCTCACCAAGGGACATGACCAAACTTCAGTATAAATTGTGCCTTCTTCCTTTTTTAAATTTTGGATTCAGGAGGTGCACATGTAGGGTTGTTTCATGGGTATATTGAGTGATGCTGAGGTTTGGGATACAGATAAACCGTAAAATCCTGTGTATAAGCCAGATACAAATATTTAAGAGTGTGGACTGTATTCAAGTCATTTCTATATATTTGATGTATCACTGTGGAATGGACAAATTGAGTAAGAATAGATACATGGTAGTCAATAAGGGCAGAGTAACAGAACAGGGAATTGACAGTGCAGATTTTCATCCTATAAAGTTTCATTTTATAGATGTTATATTTAAAAGGTTGAATAATTCAATGTTATTAATCTCATTTACATATGGGGCAGAATTGGGCTTGGAGATTTGTCTAGCTATAGGCTCAAAGTAGATGGGACTTGAAACAAAGAAATGAACAAAGAAATTGACCACTGGAACAACAGAAACAGATGAGTTTAGGCCCTGTAAGCCAAAGAGTGAAAAAGGTTTTAGAGTTGGGTATGATCAGAAAGTTGAGAGCAGTAGAGAATCAGAACTAACTCCCTGGTTACTTACTAGGAAATCACACGCAATGGTAGATGTATTGCTATTGAAAAGTAGAGCACAGAGAGAGAATAAACGGTGTGATATTCAGGATGTCTAACTCCACCTGGTGTAGAAATTCAGTGAGAAATAGCTGACAAGCAAAGCAATACTAAGAGCTGCAAACAGAGTCAGAGGAGTTAGGAAGTGAATATTTTACAGGTGAAAAATGGGGCTCTACTATATTTTTCTGAATTCACAAAGCTCTTTATATTCCTCCCATTCTAGTGTTGATGAAAAAATGGAAGCAAAGAGCACTTTCTCCTTTTAAAAATGTATATATCTCTGAAAAATTTTGAATATAGCCTTTTTACACATAGTAGATCAAAGTAGAAGAGTTTTGGTTATATTATTTATATTTGATTAAGCTAAGTAAACATCCTTCCATAGATCTTTATGAAAGGGTTTTAGTGAAGAGAGCAGTTCTAAACACTTCATATAACACAGCAATCCATGGCAAAAGTAATTTAAAAATGTGAACGAATTAAAAATTATTTTGAAAATATTTTAAATACATGGTAAAAAAACATTTAAAATTTCAGAGATAAACTTTTAAAATCCTAATTATTCTTTAGTAATGTAAAAATACATGTTCCTTTGCCCTTTCAAGTATAGAGGTCCCTAGGTTTTGAGGTTCTTAAGCAAGTCAGCATAACTTTAATAAGAAAAGCAGGCAGGGCGTGGTGGCTCACACCTGTAATCCCAGAACTTTGGAAGGCTAAAGTGGGCAGATGGCAAGGTCAGGAGTTCGAGACCAGCCTGACCAACGCTGTGAAACCCCATCTCTACTAAAAATAAAAAAAAATTAGCTGGGCGTGGTGGCACACGCCTATAATCTCAGCTACTCGGGAGGCAGATGCAGGAGAATCACTTGAACCTGCGAGGAGGAGGTTGCAATGAGCCAAGATCATGCCACTGCACTCCAGCCTGGGTGACAGAGTGAGACTCCATCTCAAATAAATAAATAAATAAATAAATAGCATTCCCAGTCAAAAATTCTCTCAAAGCTTACAAATTTCTGCAGTCTGGCTCGTCAGCAAGAAGCTCACCTATCCAGGAAGTAGTTACCTTGTCCTAGGCTCTCTCTCCAAAAGTCTGCTTTCAGTGGTTATTCCAAGAGTTCAACTACTATGACCACTGGTTCTCAGCACAACACTTGATTATACTCCAAGTTATGTGACTCTATTTCCTCTTGTTAATAAAACTGGATGTTTATGGAAGGCTGAGGTCATGTCTTAAACTCCTTTGCTCCCCTCATAATAAATAGCATAATTCTGATTTCATGAAAATAAACACGAAAAGAAGTGTTGAACAAATTTTTAAAATCCTCAAGAATGAAAAACAGTGCATATGCAGTGAATTATGAAGTATCTCTACGTCTAACCAAAATCATGTAAATGATTCCCAGACAACACTGACTAATATACTTTTTAAGCCATATCAGAAGAATGTCTACAAGATGGTCATTTTTTTTAAATGAAATATTTCTTATAAACTCTTAAGGTTTGGATAAATTATTTTGATCCTGCTATTTCAAAAAAGGAAGTTTTTGGAACACAATTCTGTTACACAAACACATTAGGTGTTTGGAATAGATAATAAGCATCCTTAAAATAATATACACATTGAATTCAAGTTAGGGATTAAAGATGGTAATGTAAGCAGACTGTTAGCTCTTTTCTCACTAGCTCTTATTCTTTGTAATCGTTAGTGTGAACTGATTCATATATAGTACAATTTGTGTATACTGGCCGAAGGCCAGTACATCACATCAGCTGTTGAAAAGAGTATTCAAAGAATTTTTAATCTTTAATGATATTTACTTAACAGAATACATTCTTCCCAAAAACTTTATATTACATTCAGTGAAAAACCTGGAACCATCTGTGTCTTACTAGTCAATATGTTAAAACTGTAATATGAATAATGTAAAAAGAGAAAATTGCTTTTATCTTACTCAGAACATATTAATGAGATGATTGTGGCTCTTGAGTTTTGTTACTAAGTTTCAACTTTGTTTGCATATACTTTTCACAATATCAATTATAAATGGAGTGCAAGGACATAAGATCATTTGGGTTTACACTGCTTTAAGGTGGTTAACGTTGGAAAGCTTATGAAACACAGGCCAATCTTGCCGATTTGTATCTACCCACACTTAAGTGGTGAAGATGAGAAATTATCTTCTATATCGCATAGCATGTAATTTACATAGAGCAGCTGGAGAAAGAAGGAAAAAAGGGAGGGCTGTAGGCATTACAGGAAAAAGACAAAAAAAAAAAAACTAAGTAAGTGAGGTCAGATCTCAGAACTCAGGTTCTATTCCTACATTGTTTAGAAAGGCTTCCCAAATAATTAAACTACTTTTTGAAAATCGTATGACTGACAAAAATTGTATATATTTAAGGTGTACAATGTGATTTTTTAATGTACATATATAGCATGAAATGATTACAATAATCTAGCTAATTAAAAGAATTAAACTACTTTTTATCATGTGCACTTAGTATATTGAACATGTATACACTATTAAATTGTTTCAATGCCAGCTTTCTCATTCTGACTCATATCTGTTCCATGCCGCTCTGTTCATTTTGTTTGCTGATTCCTATAATCTCTTCCTTAAAATTATCTCCTACTATAAAATTGCACTCCCTTCCTTGATGAACTTGTATTTTCTTATATTTCTCTTATTGTGTTTCTGCCTGGTCCACGAATACCCCAACTCAAACTATTTGGATAACTATTATACTGTTGAATGAAAATAAGACCCATTAAGAAAAAATTTTATGGACTACAAAAGCCCAGTCACAAAAGCCAGGTAGCCATGTCCTATAGGCTAGAAAAGCAAATTATATGCTATCTTAATAAATAATTTTAATAATTTTTGCACTGCTATTTCTCCTCATATTATGGGCTAGATATTCTGAAAACACTCACTCTTCGAAATATTTAATACTTCTAGCTGAAATGGAACAAGACATCATTTGAATGCAAAGCTTAGGAGAAAAGAACTTGTGGGAAAAGAAGGGAAACCATCAGAAGGGAAATCCAAGTCCAGACTAAAAATGAGAGGGAGCTGATACAAGTAGCTGCCCTGTACACGTTGACAGATCCCTGGTTGCCTGGAGCCTTTGCCTTGCATGATAATGCCATTAGTGGGTGGTAGAATGATAGACTTAATGGCCCTGATTCTTCACCTTCCTGCATCTGAGACAGCCAGGTGGAAGGGGGTCCTCAGAGAAACCCCAATCAGCCTGAGCACTGGGGTGGAGACACAGAGGTTCACAACATTTGCAGCAGGGAGGAGCCTGGCCCCTCCTCATCCTGTGTGGAATCTGGGATTTGAACTGTGAGGTGGGAAGCACTCTAGCAGGGACTCTGGCCTAGCAAGAGTCCCTGTTTCCACCTTTTATTCCTTTTTCACCCAATAAAACCATGTCTTACTCACCATTCAAATTGTCTGCGAGCCTGAATTTTCATGGCTGTGGGACAAAGAACCCCATCTTTAGCTGAACTAAATAAAAGTCCTGCAACATTTTTCATGCCCAACGTGGGGCTTGAGAAATGGTGAGTAAAATGGGGACTCAAAATCTCTTCCCGTTGCTTCTAAGCCTTTCCATCCTCAGACTTCTGAGGGTATTGGAAACCATACCCCCACCCCTTATCACTCCCGGGCCTTTTCATGGCCTTTTCCTTCCTTTTCTGGGACAGACCAGCAAGCAGCAGCTCCCTGCCACTCCCTGCTCCCTGCTAGGGCTGGGATCACATGGCCCAAAGGTCCCACACAGCCAGCTGGCTGGTTCCCAGCCATGTGCTGCCACTGCGTTCCCCTTACCTGGACAAGGGGTTCAGCTTCATCGGACAGTAATTAAGCATTTCTCCTGGTGGAGGAACCACTTGCATAAGAATAAGAGGTTCTTCGCCAGGCATATTTAAGCTGTTTGTTTTTTTCTTCTCCTTTTCTACCCTGTCAGCAGTTAACTTTTATTTTTTGTTCCTTTTAGAAGATGTTTTTACTAGGCCAGGCCCCACAAGTATCACTGTTTATATTCTCTGCAAAGTTTTGATTGTGAAATCAAGCCTCTGTCTTGTTTTACATCCTGAGGGCATGGCTTGTAACTCCAGTGGCAAGGCTTTGTTTAGCAACCCTACCTTAGAGAATAAGTTCCTTTCTGGTTTGACATCTGCAGGTACTCCTAGCCCTGTCTCTTCAAGGTTCCCACCCAACAACTAGGTTTTCTTCTTCCTATCTGTGTCTGTACTGTGTATGATATCTGTAATAAGAGCTCCTAATTAATTTGGCCTAAAGAAAGACAAGTGCTTGGATCAAGTATTTTTTCAAGGGAAGCTAAAAGCTGTGATACCTTTCAGTTCATGTGACTTTAATCTTTCAGAAATAAAAACAGCCTTAAATGTTATTGGTAAAATGCAGAGATCATTAAAATGTAATGTAGGTGAAATAAAATATGCAGGTCAGATGAAAGGTTTGCTAAGTGTTTTGAGGTTACAAACTGCTTTTTTGGTTTTGAAACTATTTGATGTGCCGGCTTCACAATTGGTAAGGCCTGGGGACATATGGAACTAATCATGCCCTTAATTATGCCGGACTCAAACCTTGGCTGCACTTAGCACACAATTAAAGCAACTTACCAAGTTTTACCTTAAAGTGAAAAATTGCTAGGAGTTACAATTATAACATGTAATTGAGACTACTGGAAATAGATTTACATGCAAGGTGTGTAAGAACAGTAAAATTTGGTGGTGGTGGTTTTTTTTTTTTTTTTTTTTTTTTTTTTTGGTAAAAGGTTATAAGAAGGCATGGAAACGTAAATTTTTGCCTAGGGTTAAAGGACTGCTTTAAATTAGATAGGAAAAGCTAAAAGTTCAAACAAGTGAAGGAAGAATTCTGAAAATTAATCTTGCAGAAGAGTTTCTCTGTGTGAACATATTGACTAAATATATTATATATAGTTAGAAAAGGTTATAAAAGGTTTTTACTTATTTAAAATTTCTGATTCATCATTTTGGCAAAATAAATAATTTATGATAATGTGGAATTCTATTTCATAATATCAGGTGTTTTAAATCTCGAACATATTTGACAGCCTTCCCCAAATCAAACTTCATTTTCAAAATTGTTTTCCCTGACATCTGGCTTTTTCATTGGTTCAAAGGGCCCCTGAAACATCCAGAAAGAAAGGTAAACAGGATTATTTAACATGTTTAGGTACACGGGATTGCCAAAATGATGTTCAATCTTCTTTAGGTTATATTTTTGTGAATAATGCTAATGTATGTTCCAAAATTGTATGGGATTTCTAAAATTCTAATGTCCAAGTATATGCTATCAATCATAATTAAGGTTGTTATGTTAAGTTATGGTAAACCACAAAAATAACCAAACTTCTTTGTCAGTTGTGTTTCTAACTGTAACTAACCTGGACATTTTGCTATTCACAGACAATTATTGTCTTGTTTTAATCCTTTTCAAAAGATGGTTGTGAATAAGCTACAGAAATTTAACAGGTGCTCCCAAATACAGGCTTCTGCTAACTTTGAAGATTGTGACATTTGAATAAAGAAAAAAAAACACTTCATAAAGAGCTGAAGTGTTCACAAATATCAAGAAAAACCAGAGTTAACTAAATGACTAAAATCAGAGAGCTGAAGCAAACAACCTTTTTGACTTTTGCTTGGAATATTGCTGATCCCTATTTTGTTTTTCAGAGTCAAGGAAGCTTATTTTGAACTACTTACAGCCTTTAATAATTGAGTAAGTTATACTCTTACGAACAAAATTTGGAGCATGTTCTCTCTGCCTGGTTCTTCTAGAATTTGGAAACTATCCATAAGTATTCTTAACTTATGGCATTGTTAAATATAGCGAACCCCAAGTTTCTCTTCAAAGAATCAGCATGTCAGTATGTTCAGCCCTCTTATTTTCTGTTCTCCATTTTAAAGTTTAACTTCCTGGTTCTCTTCACCCCTTGCCTCTAGTTTCAGTAAAAAACTTTCCTGCCAATTCTAATCAGTAATTCACATCTGTTCCCCTGGTCATCTGCTTAGACCTGAGTCACTGCCAGTCACCTGCTCCATCCTGACTCATCCTGAGTCACCTGTTCTGTAACCATCCTTCCCGCCAAACTACTCACTGCCCCCACTCCAGCTAGTACCCCTGCTCTCTTTAAAATAGCCAGTCAAAATTAGCTTAGACTGTGCAGTTCAACCCTAGTCAATAGGGGAATAACACAGCAGTAGGGGCTACTTGCATCAGGAATAAGAACCCCTTCTCCTCCCTTGTTCAGATGTGCTCTCGCCATTGCTCCATCCACGAGGCACACCATTCTATAGAAGTAACAATTGCCTTGCTGAGAAAATTAAATTTATGTTTGAGTGCTATTTCTTTGGCAGCACCAAAAAATTTATTTATAACAGCAATATAGTTGTTTGCATCAGTGCCATAAGAATCCATTTTTCTTTTGCAACAGGACACAATTGGAGAAAGTGGTTATTTTACCAAGGCTTTGACTGGAAGAGTATGCTTCCCTTTAAGGAGTCAATCTCAACTTGCAGAGCCAATATAAGCCCATTGGGGAGACTGGCCTCATACCCTCATCTGTGCAGTCCCTGTACAGGGTTCCTGACATGTGGTCAGTGAAGAATGTCAGTTTCTAACAGGCCCAGGAGATCCAAGTTTATCTTCAGACCTTAAGAGAAGAGGATCACACAAGTCACAGGTATTGAAGAATACCCAACCCATGGCTTGGATGGGCTTTAAAGGCCTTATCTGAGATTCCTTGGGGGGAACAGAGTTCCCTCAAAGCCAATCCAAAAGGCCAATGTAGAAATAATTATTCTTGCTGCACTTTATGCAAATAATCAGGCCAAGTATAAGATTAAAGTCTATTCTGCAAACAACTCGGTCCTATTATGATTTTTTTTCTCAACATAAATGAGGACAGGAGAGATAGAAATCATGTTTCAAAACTTATACATTTGTCATCAAATTCTAAACTCACTAGTTGTTTTTCAGTTTTTGCCTACATTTTAGACTAACCCTGCTTGTTCCTGTGAACCAACCAGCAATCTCTGGCGGCAGCTCCAAAAGAACAGGAGGAGTAGCTAATGTAAAAACCTAGGTTAATATCCTAGTTCTGAGGAATTATCCTGCAAATCCTGCCAGGTGATGGGATAAATAGGATGCCCATCACTCAGAGGTTTTCTTTTGGGAAAGTAAGACCAAGGGAGCTAACCAAAGCCAAGCACCATCCACCCAAATCTTACAAGCATAACTATATTTACCAGTTTTCTGGGTCTATCATAAGACATCCTTTCCTCTCCCTTGGGGGAGGAGGACTCAGTTCTGCAGTTTCACCTTGGTATTTGGCCTACGATAGGGAGTGCATGCAACTACCGAAGGCACATTTTGTCCCAGACTCAATTCCAAGCTTTGGGTCAAAGCCCTAAGAAAAAAACTGGATTTACAGGATCCAGAGGCAGACAACGACAGATGTTAAAAGGCACAGCACAGGTGAGCATGGCTGATTCCTGCCAGTTAAGCCAAGCCCAAGCTTCCTGTTCCATGGATAAAGGCCATATTAGTATCCATGGCATAAATGAGTCCTAGGAAATTTGAGGCTACCAACAGCAGGGGAGATAGGATGTATGTGGGTAAAAGCAGATGATTCCACCCCCTTGGCCCCCTGCTTCATGGGTGCAAGTCACTTTGACACCCATGACAGCATCTGCCACAGTCTCCAGGATTCAGGCATGCAAGGACGAAAGAGGGAAAGAGGATGCTCTTCCTTCTCTCCCTCACTTACCCCAGGTATCTGCTAGGAAGAGAAGGGAACCAGGAATGCCTGCTCCCCTCTTTCTGGATGGGTTAGCCATTCATCTTCAGTCTGTACCCCTCTCAAATGCATCCCAAATCCCTGGGACTCCTTTAAAAAATGCCTTCTTTTTTCTTTCTCCTCCTTGGTTCTCTCTTCACAAATAGGTAATTGTGTCTGTACTATGAGACACTCACCTCAGTGCATCCTCCAAACTGGGAAAACTTAATTTCCAAAGTCTTAAATTGGTTGGCTTAGGATTGAGCTCAGGGGAAGGGAGCCCAGAAGCCCAACATGCCAGCAAAAGGGTCAAGTTTTTTTTGCCAGTAGGGCTTTTGGCCTCCCTCTCCCTGTGCACACTGCTAAAAGGCCTTGGGATTTTTGAGCTGTCCTTAGCTCCCCTTTTTTGGTTTGATACATGCTTTCTAATAACCCAGTTTGTCTGCTTTTGCCTTCAGGCAATCAAACTCCAAGCAGTCATGCAACCAGAGCCTTTGACAATGGCCCCTTCTGCTGGAACCCTTAGATTGGCCTCTGAGGGAGCTCTGACTGCCGTTTCCCCCAAAATAGCGCCCCCTGTCAGCAGGAAGCAGTTAAGATTGGTCTTTGTCCTTATCCTTATTTTAACAGCAGCTAGATCTACTTCTTTAGAGGGGGGAATGAGACAGCCAGGTAGGAGAGGGGTCCCCAGAAAAACTCCAACTGGCCTGAGCATTGGGGTGGAGACCCAGAAGTTCACAACATTTGCAGCAGGGAGGAACCTGGCCCCTCCTCTTCCTGTGTGGAAACTGCAATTCGAACTGAGAGGCAGGAAGCACTCTAGCAGAGACTCTGGCCTAGCAAGAGTCCCTGTTTCCCCCTTTTCTTCCTTTTTCACCCAATAAAACCCTGTCTTATTCACCATTCAAATTGTCTGCAAGTCTGAATTTTTGTCACCATGGCTTCCAGATTCCTTGCATTTTTCGACTTGCTCTCTTGCATTTCTGTCATCCCCTTGAGAAAGACACACCTATGCTTGTTCGCCAGTCTCAAAAGACAGATGCAAAACATTTGGAACAGACTGAAGTCACTCTGGACAAGCCCAGGTTATATCAACCGACAGCCAGCCAACCTCTAGACACATGAGAGGGCCCAACTGAGACCCGTTGAGCCCATCCAGCCAAGAACCAGCCTAAATCAGCCAAACCCCAGAAAAGCAGGAGAAATATTTATTGTATTCAGCCACTGAGTTTTGGAGTAAATTAGTATGTAGCTCTGGCTAAATGAGGTAGAAATTCATCCTAGAAGTAGAGTGTTGATTAATAAAAGCCCAAAATATATGCCATTGATTTTGGGATATAGTTGCAAGGGAGGCTATAAAAACGTAAGAAAATTATTATGAAAGTTTGGAAAAATGGAGACCAGTGTTATGTGCCGTTAAAGTGTTTGGTAAAACTATCATCTATGATAACTTGGAAGATAGAGAACCTAATAAATTTTCAAAATTGAGCAAGAAGGAAAAGTATTGCAAATATTATCCACTTGATTTTAGCTATATATGATGAGTGTCTTCAATAAATAGATGAGCTTAGAAAATAACTGGCCAATTTGCAAACAAAACTCAGAAAAAAACATTAAGAGTCTGGCTGAGTTTCTTATCTCCGGTCTTTCCAGACAAATACTTTAAAATTAATATATATCTTTGTGAAAATTTAAATTCACGGCCTTGCCAGAAAGATAAGGCCTTAGGGTAAAGAAGAGATCAAGGATGTAACTATAAGACCCTTTATTAAGACCTCTGAAAAAAACTGAAATGGTGCCTATTCAAGGTGTTTCACAACACCTGAATTACCAGTAATTAAATCTAGAAAAATAGGCTTGTCTTAAAAATAATTGTGCATATAGTTTTTCACATAAGAAGAGGAGAGGAATCAAACTATGTAAAGGAAATCCATAAATTATTTGGGACAACTTGATTGACAAAAGCATCAGCCTGGAGTTAAAGGGGCTGAAACTGGTTTAGATATAAAAAGCCCTCTGGGCCCCCAGTTTTCTACAGTAAGTAAGGAAGCTGAGGAAGTTGCTCAAAGACATCTTTACCAATGCCCTCTTAGAAGTGGCCAAAGAGGTTAACAAAAAGGAAAGAAACTTCCAGAGGGTAAAGCCAAGAGCTGCGGAGAACAATAAGCGGAGACTCTCAGGGAGTCCAGTTCCCACTCTCTGGGTGCAATTAAGGAATAACCCCACACTCCTGGGTAAAAGATCTGATGACATTTGCCCAGCAAAGTTTCAGAATTTCTATGAGCCAGTGGTTTGTATGAACCTCTCCTTTTCTAATGGTAGTGTTTAATCTGATTATCTCATGTCAGTCTCATCATCTAATGGAAAAAAACAAACAAAAAAACTCTGTCTTTTTTAATATAGAAAAATTAAGAGAATTCAGAGACAAGTAATAAATCAATGGGTTCAGCAAAGTTTACTGGATTTAAGATAAAATTACAAAAATCATTTTTATTCCTATTTGCCAATAAATGTAACTTACAAAACAGATAGCGGCCGGCCGCGGTGGCTCACTCCTGTAATCCCAGCACTTTGGGAGGCCAAGGCGGGCGGATCATGAGGTCAGGAGATCGAGACCATCCTGGCTAACACAGTGAAACCCTGTCTCTACTAAAAATACAAAAAAAATTAGCTGGGCGTGGTGGCGGGCGCCTGTAGTCCCACCTACTCAGGAGGCTGAGGCAGGAGAATGGCGTGAACCCGGGAGGCGGAGCTCGCAGGGAGCCGACATCGCGCCACTGCACTCCAGCCTGGGTGACAGCGCAAGACTCTGTCTCAAAAAAAAAAAAAAAAAAAAAAAAAAAACCGATAGCAAATTTATAATAATAGCCAAAAATACAAGATGCCAAGGAATCAATTCAACAAAAATTTGCATGACTTTATTGTAAAATCTTGTAAAATTTAATTAAATGGAATTATGCTATATTCATAGATAGGATGACTCAGAAAGGTGAAGATGTGAATCCTCCCATAACAGTCTAAAACACAATGTAACTCCAAACTCAGTAGAATAACAGAAATAAGCAACTAGGCCAATGGAAGAAAACAGAAGGCTCAGAAACAATGTAAGTGGCAGAAAAAGCATGCATATCAATGGACAAATGACAAACTTCAAAAATGGCTCTAGAAAACTTATTATCCATGTGAGGAAAAATATATTCCAACCTCTCACCATATTAAAAAAGAGATGTGGTAGATTAAAGACCAAAATGTGAAAAACAAAACTTCTAGAAGAAAAGAAAAAACAGTATTTTTATGACTCCAAGTAGGAAAGGATTTCTAAAACAAAGCGTGAATACCACAAGTTAATGTTAAACATTTATATTAATAGAAGGCACTATTTAAAAAGTGATGACAATCCTCCAAATTAGGAAATAATTGAGACATGTATACTAACAAAGTTTGGCATCCAGGATATATAACAAACTCACACAAACCCAAAGAAAATAAATGAGCAATAAAAATGGGCAAATAAATAATCAGGCGTTTAACTTTGTTGTTAAAAATTATGAAACGGCATAGCCAGATGCAGTGGCACGTGACTGTAGTCCCAGCTACTCAGGAGGCTGGGGCAGCATGATTGCTTAAACTCAGGAGTTCAAGTCCAACTTGGGTAATATAGTGAGACCCCATCTCATAAAAAAATTATAAAATTACTAATTAAATCCATGAGAAGCAATTTTCATTAAAATGTTGGATAACAGACAATGTTGGCTAGGATCAGGAGTTAAAAAAATTATGAACTATTGGTGGGAGTATACATTGATACAATCTCTTTAGAGAGAAATTTTGCATTACCTAATAATAAAATGTGCATGATATAACTGCCATATTGCTGAGAAAGTCATCTTCTAATTTTGCATCTGACTGTGTGTGTGTGTGTGCATGCACGTGTGTGTGTGTGTATGTAGTAACATAACAAAACCAAAAAAACAAAAAAACTCCAAGGGGATTAAGTTAAAATTCAGAATAGAGATGGAGTTGGCTACCATCCAATAGAGGTTGGTTTCACTGATGAGTTATTTTTAGCTACATGGTAGTTACCTAGGTGTTCATCATATTATTCTTTATATATTTTGATGCATGAAATAGTCATAACAACTTTTGAAAGTAAAAAAAAATTTTGCTAGATTAATTGAATTCCAACTAGCTCAGTTTTTCAGTTTTGGTTCAGATATATTTTTATTCCTCAGTTAACTTCAATACCTCTCCCTTGCCTGATTCTCAGCCAGTCATGTTGCTCATTCTTTCAGTGAGAAAATGAAAGCAATCAGAAGAGAATTTGTTCAACTTCTCACCACCAAAACCACCAGCTACTGGCATTCTTTGAGTGAATGAAAGAATGATACAAAATTCAAGTAATAACGATCTAATATTCAATAATACATTATCAACATAATTAGTCATTTAAAAATGTAAATAAAAGCTACAATGAAACACCACTTCACTCTCATGAAGATGGCTATAATTTCAAAGACAAACCATAACAAGTGATGGCCAAGATATGAAGAAATTGGAACCCTCAATACTTGCTGGTGGGAATGTAAAGTGGCACAGCCCCTGTGAAAATCAATTTGGGGCTAGGCATGGTGGCTTACCATGCACTTTGGGAGGCCAAGGCAGGCAGATCACCTAAGGTCACGAGTTCCAGACTAGCCTGACCAACATGGCGAAACCCCATCTCTACTAAAAATACAAAAATTAGGCCAGGCACAGTGGCTCACACCTACAATCCCAGCACTTTGGGAGGCTGAGACAAGTGGATCACCTGAGGTCAGGAGTTTGAGACCAGCCTGGCCAACATGGTGAAACACCATCTCTACTAAAATACAAAAATTAGCCGGGCATGGTGGTGGTCACCTGTAATCCCAGCTACTTGGGAGGCTGAGGCACGAGAATCGCTTGAATGCAAAAGGCAGAGGTTGTGGTGAGCCGAGATCGCACCTCTCCACTCCAGCCTCAGTGACAGAGCAAGACTCTGTCTCAAAAAAAAAAAAAAAAAAAACAAAAATTAGCCAGGCATGGTGGCACATGCCTGTAATGCCAGCTACTCGGGAGGCTGAGGCAGAAAAATCGCTGGAACCCAGAAGGTGGAGGTTCCAGTGAGCCAAGATCGTGCCATTGCACTCCAGCCTGGGTGACAGAGCGAGACTCTGTCTCAAAAGAAAGAAAAAGGAAAAAAAAGAAAATCAATTTGGCAGTTCCTCAAAATTTTAAACACAGAGTTACCATATGACCTAGCATTTCCTATCCTCTGTATATACCTCAAATAAATGAAATGACATGTCCATACAAAAACCTGTACACAGATATTCATAGAAACATTATTTACAATGGCTGAAGGGTAGAAACAACACAAAGATCCGTCAACTGATGAATAAGAAAATGTGGCATACCCATACAATGGAATATTATTCATCAATAAAAAGAAATGAAGTACTGAGACACAACAACATAGACAAACCTTGAAAACATTATTCTAACTAAAAGAAAACAGTCACAAAAGGTCACATACTGCATGATTGCATTTATATGAAATTTCCAGAATAGAAAAATTTATAGAAACAGAAAATAGATTAGTGGTTGTCTAGGGCTGAGGAGTTGGAGGGACTGGGGAGTGAGAGTAACTGCAATGGATATAGAGTTTCTTTTGGGGATGATGAAATTGTTCTAAATTTAGGTTGTGGTGATGATTGCACAACTCTGTGAATATCCTAAAAACTACTAAATCATATACTTTAAAAGGATGTATTTTATAATATGTGAATTATATTTCAATAAAGCTGTTAAAATAATACATGAAATTCATTTTCCCTTTTATGGTAGACTAATTAATTAAATCCAGATCTAACTGGGTCTAACACTGTATTATGGACTTGGAGTGATACAAATGAAGGATCAGAACCCAGGAGGAGAATATTTATTCCACATCTATCAAGTACTGGTTTTGAGATCTTGAACAAATCACTGAGTCACTTTAGCCTCAGTTTTCTTATTTGGAAAAAAAAAAAAGGAAAAAAAAAGAGCATAACTACTCCATTGGACTGTTTTGAGAACTAAATTCAATAGCACAGCAAAAAAGCACCTCATAAGTTTCCGAACAGGTGCCCAATATTGTCTCTTCTCCCCTTCCTTCCTATCTTCTACATCCTACCTATGATCTAAAACTTTTTACTCTTTATTATGAAAATGTTCATACAAATACAAAAGTGGAAAGATAAATGAATGCCTTTGTACCCACACACATTTTCATCAATCATCAATTCAAGGGTAAACTCACTTCATTTTTATCTGCAACCCCCACCCTACCTGGCACATCCCTTCTACGTTCCCCCTTCCTTGCCCAGATTATGTCAAAGCAAATCTCATTCATCATATCATTTGTAAATATTCTGGTATGTACTTATTTACAAAGTACATTTTTTGGTAAACAAATGTAATAGTATTAACACAGATAACAATAATACTCTAATATAAACAAACATTTAATTGGTTTTCCAATATCCCTGTTTATCTAGGAAAATTATCTCTGGACAAGTCAGGCTAAGCAAGACTCCATACATTGCAACTGATGGACAGTCTTTTACATTTATCTTAATTATTACATTTCTCTTAATCTATAGCTTCTGTTCCTCTGCTTCCATTTTTCTCTTATGCTTTTTGTTGTTCAGAAAACCTGGGCCTTTTGAGCTTTTTATCTTGTAAGTTTTCCACAGTCTGTATTTTCCCCTTAACATTCTTGTGATGTGGTTTGAAACATTCCTCTCCTTCTTGTAATTTCCATAAACTGGTAGTTAGATCTGGATTAAAGTTTTCCGTTGTTTCTGTTTTTGCCAATACTACTTGAGAGAGAATGGTTATCGTTTCATCTGGAGGCACATAATGTCCCACTGATTCTTCAGTGATGTTGGCAGCATTGATAATTATTGCTTAGATCCATTAATGTACTACCATCGCCAAATGGTAATTGTCTAATTTCATAATTCTACATTCATTTATATACTGGAATATTTCTGTAAAGAGAAATTTCCTATCCTCAAATATTTGACTACCTTTAAGTGTAATTTGTATACAAAAAGCAGATCAAATGTTTGATTTTTTTCCCTCTACTTTTACTAATTTTTTAAAATAAGAACTTCGGTCCCCTAACATCCCCCAAAAATGACTAACGATGGCTTTTGTTTTTTTTTGATGAACATGTGGATTTTAAAATATTTGCTATAACTCACTATATTGTGGTTATTATTCTTACTTATCTTTAAATCTTCTCAACTCTTCCCAGTGGAAGATTACTTACGCTAGCTCCAAGCTCTTTTGACACAATCTTAGTGATCTTTGGTAGTGTTTTTGCCTTCTGGTGCAAGATAGAGCTATTTCAGGCACTTTTTGTATATTCCTTGCTCCAGAGCTGGAATCAACCATTATTCTAAGGACCCTGATTCCTCTTAATGTGAAATGGTGAAACCCCATCTCTACTAAAAATACAAAAATTAGCCGGGCGTGGTGGCATGCGCCTGTAATCCCAGCTACTCAGGAGTCTGAGGCAGGAGAATCGCTTGAACCTGGGAGGCGGAGGTTACAGTGAGCTGAGATCACGCCACAGCACTCCAGCCTGGGGACAGAGCGAGACTCTGTCAAAAAACAAACAAACAAACAAAAAACATCCTTAAAGACGAGAATCTGGACACACATACACAGAGTACTAATTCTATTGGGTTGGTAATAAGTAGATAAACTAAGAAATATCTTTTTTTTTTTTGAAATGTCAAAATATTTACTTATTGAAGAAAGCAACATGACAACAAAATTGACTGATCTTTCCCTTCTACCCTTTGTACCTATGTGTATCTAGCAGAAAATTCTTAGCTCTGGCTATGGGCATACAGACATTTTCTATTGATGATTATGTTCAAATGTTTATTCACTTTCCCCAGAATAAATTGGGGGACTGGCATTGTCTGTATTGATCACGGGACAGATACTCACAAACCTCCATCTTGAGTTTCACGTTTATGGGCAAAAAAATGGACGCAGTGGCCGGGCACGGTGGCTCACGCCTGTAATCCCAGCACTTTGGGAGGCCGAGGCGGGCGGATCACGAGGTCAGAAGATCGAGACCATCCTGGCTAACACAGTGAAACCCCGTCTCTACTAAAAATACAAAAAATTAGCCGGGCGAGGCGGCGGGCGCCTGTAGTCCCAGCTACGCGGGAGGCTGAGGCAGGAGAATGGCGTGAACCCCGGGGGGCGGAGCTTGCAGTGAGCGGAGATCGCGCCACTGCACTCCAGCCTGGGCGACAGCGAGACTCGGTCTCAAAAAAAAAGAAAAAAAGAAAAAAAAAGGATGCAGTGGCTAAAGGAAATTTTGTTGAGTGTGTAGATATGGCACCTATCACTAACATTAAAAAAAATGAACCTCATACCTATATCCAGGTAAATTCCCACTCTGTGCAACTGGGGACTCACCTCTAGAGAACTGGCAAAGGCATAGTGCTGGCAGCAAAGACCTTTCCTTTTCTGGAACCTACAGTCCAGAAGCCTCGTTCTGAAGAAAGTACAATGTCCCCCGTTGATTCACAGATTTCTTACAAATGCCCACATCCCATACTTTGCTGGTGCCCACATCCACCTCCCAGTAATGGCGGCCGGAAGTGAAGCCAGGGGCGCCAAGGACACACAGGGCAGAGTTGCACCTCTCAGCCTGCTCCTTCCTATTCTGGCTGAAATTCCCAAATGGACACTACTTAGGTCTTCAGAAATGGT
The DNA here is from genome assembly GCF_006542625.1 of Nomascus leucogenys. Taxonomy (NCBI): domain Eukaryota; kingdom Metazoa; phylum Chordata; class Mammalia; order Primates; family Hylobatidae; genus Nomascus; species Nomascus leucogenys. The sequence continues at coordinate 3,523,276 of NC_044396.1, forward strand.
GAGATGGTTGTTGGCTGTGTCCACATCCAAGGTCATATCCACTTGAAACTTCTTCATCCTGGGGTTCATTGTTAGAATAGATTTCGGCTTGAGCTCTAGTTCCTTGATCATGAAAACCAGCGCCCTCAGCTTGAACTTGGGCTTGATGTTATTCTTTGGAGAGACCACAGAGCAGAAGGGCACAATAAACCTTCCCCATGGGGTTCCTTCTGCAGTGAATTGGTGCATTGGAGGCAGCAGGCATATCCACATTTCAGTTGCACAGGTTCTTCAAGATCAGTTGGACAGATGGGACATCTAATTACTTCTTTGAAGTGTTCAGTCATGGCAAATGTCTCTTCTTTCCAAGCTTCTCCCTCTGCCTCCCTGTCTGCAGTGGCTTGTGCAGACAGCTCAGATCGAGAAATATCTATTTTAAAAATATTTTTTAATATAATTCAGACTTACAGAAAAGTTGCAAAAAGAAAAAAAAATTCTGTATGCCCTTCCCCTGATTTGCCCCAATGTTAATGGTTAATGTAGTAATGTCAACATTGTTAGTTCATATTTTGCATTACTATTTTGGTTGACACTTTGCCTTACCATTTTTTTCTCTCTCATCTGTCGCGTGTTGAGGGGTGGGTGGGTGTGAGTGTGGATGTGTGTGGGTGAGTGTTCTCTTCTTTACATATAAAATTTCCTCAGAACCACTGGAAAGTAAGTTGCAGATATGATGCTCCTTTGTCCTTAAACACTTTAGCATATAGGACATTTTCTTATATGGTCAAAGTATAATAATACAATATTAATGCACCAAACTTGTTTAAATTTCCCCAATTATTGGAATACTGTTGTTCATGGTAAAAGAATATCCTGGATCCCACGTGGCATTCAATTGTCATTTTAAAAAATCTCCTTTAACCTGAAAGTTTTCAGGCTTTCTTTGATTTATGACCTTCATGTTTTTGAAAAGTATGGGCCAGTTATTTTTTAGAAGGTCCCTCAACTGGTGTTTTCCAATGTTTCCTTATGATTATATTCAAGTTATGCACTTTGGAACGAATAACACAGAAGTGATATATTTCTGTTAGGCCATTTTTGTTACTATAAAGGTATACCTGAGTCTAGGTAATTTATTTTAAAAGGAGGTTTAATTGGCTCATGGTTCTGCAGGCTGTATAGGAACCATGGTGCTGGCATCTGCTTCTGGTGAAGGCTTCAGGGGTCATGGCTGAAGGCTATGCAGCGCCATTGCTTCACATGGCCAGAGCGGGAGCAAGAGAGTGAGGAGGAAGGTCGCACACACTTTTAAACAACCAGATCTCACATGAACTAACTGAACAAGAACTAACATCACCAAGGGGATGGTGCTAAACCATTCATGAGGGATCTGCCCCCAATCCAATCACCTCCCACCAGGCCCCCCCTCCAACATTGGGGATTACATTTCAACATGAGATTTGGAGGAGACAAACATCCTATATCAATATTCTTTTCATATCAAAAGACACATGATGTTGATTTTTCCTCTCACTGAAGGTATTAACCTTGATCACCTGGTTCAGGTGGTATCTTCCAGGTTTCTCCAGTGAAAAGTTGCTCCTTTTGTTAATTAATAAGTATCTTCTGGGGAATATCTTGGAATTCACCAAAATTTTACCCACGAATTTTAACATCCTTTGCTGACACCTGACTGCATCAACTACTATGACGGTTGCCAATTTGTGGATTTCTAATTCCATCATTCCTTCTAAATTTATTTGTTGGTAGTGTACTATACATCCTCCTTCACCTAATGTATGGATGTATATATCTCAGTATGGACATATGGATTATTATTTTATTTAATGGGCTATAACACATTTCCATTATTATTTATTATTATGCTTGAATTTCCCCAGATTTTGCCAGGAGAAGCCCTGATAATCTGGCTCCTGTGTCCTTTTGACAAGTCCCATCATTATTTGAATGTATCTTTGCTTCCTGACACTAAAAAATATTCCAACTATGCAGCCATAAAAAAGAACAAAATCTTGTCCTTCGCAACAACATGGATGCAGCTGGAGGCCATTATCCTAAACGAATTAATGCAGGAACAGATAACCAAATACCACATGTTCTCACTTATAAGTGGGAGCTAAGCATTAGGCACACGTGGCCATAAAGATGGGAACAATAGACACTGGGGACTATTAGAGTGGGGAGAGAAAGAGAGGGGCAAGGGCTGAAAAACTACTCATTGGTTACTATGTTCACTACCTGGTTGACAGGATCTTTCATACCCCAAACCTCAGTTTCACGCAATACACTCATATAACAAACCTGCACATATACCCCCGAAGTTATTTTTTTAAAAAAAGATATTCCAGACTCAACTTGTACTTTCTTAGTACAGTCCCAGATTCAGGCATTTCTCCAAGGAGACTTGGTTCCTTTTAAAAGCAAATGCTATTTAGAAAACAATCTCTAGGCTCTAGTTGTGCTGACTGCCACTAGAATGTGCATTTTACTTTTTAAAAGAAAAAATACTGGGTTCTTAATGATATTTCTGATTTGAAATCAGGATTATAATATTTCTACTTAAATTTATTGACCTTACATATATCTATTTCTTTTCCCCATGCCAAAAATTCTAGTTCTTAAAGATACCAACATAATTACTTCTTCTTTATATCACGAAAAGCACACACAACAGTCTCATTATAAATATATCAGCACTATCATTAACAACACGATTACTAAAAACACTTTCAGACTGTTCTCCCTGTCCTTAGAGTACCTCCCACTAGAGAAAATCAAATCACTGTTGATAATGGCTTAGAGTAATTCATCTCAGCGTGTTTATGCCAAAAAATTGAAATGCAGTTGTGGCTCACTTGTTTCATTTTGTTTGGGATAATAATAAATTACTGTTTTAAGGTTTAACTTTGTTTTAAAATTATATAGAATATTTAAGTTGGTCCAAAGTCAAATATTCAAAATTCTAAGAGGGCAAGCTTCTATCCCTACCTTCTCCTCTCTTTACCTTTCTTTATTTCTACCCCCATACCATCTCTTCTGCCACAGGCAACTTTGAAAAACAATTTGATGTGTGTGCATATGCATGTGGGTGTGTGTATTTTACAGCAGGGCAGGTTTTGCTATTATCGTTTTGGTTTTCATAGAAGCAAATGTGGGCTGGGCACGGTGGCTCATGCCTGTAATCCCAGCACTTTGGGAGGCCAAGGCGGGTGGATCACCTGAAGTCAGGAGGTCGAGACCAGCCTGACCAACATGGAGAAACCACATCTCTACTAAAAATACAAAATTAGCTGGGCGTGGTGGTGCATGCCTGTAATCCCAGTTACACAGGAGGCTGAGGCAGGAAAATCGCTTGAACCTGGGAGGCAGAGGTTGCGGTGATCCAAGATCGCACCATTCCACTCCAGCCTGGGCAACAAGAGCGAAACTCCATTCCCGCCACCACCCCCCCAAAAAAATAGATGCAAATATGTACCTATATTTTCATTACACTTACTTAGATGAATGGTAGGATACTAAGAACACATTTCTCTCCCTTCCTTTTTTCATTTAACAATATATTATCCCAGGGGTCATTCCTTAATACGTAGAGATATCCTTTCATTTGCATAGCTGTATAGTACTCTCTTGTGTGGATATACTGTAATTATCCAATTATTTTTATTTTAATGGACATTTCAGTTTTTCTACTCTTTTGTTGTTAAAATAGTATGAGAAGGTATAGCCATACATACAGGTCTTTTTGTATTTTTGCCAGTGTGTCTTTGGAATAGATTCATAGAAATAGGATCATTTCATCAAAGAATAATTGCACATACAACGTACTAGATATTGTAAAATTTCCCTGCATAGTTTTTGTAGCATTTTGCCTTTCCACCAGCAATGCGTGAAATTGTCTGTGTTTCCAGTGCCTCACCAACAGAGTATCTGACAAATGGGGATTTTTGTTAATCTGACAGGTAAGCAGTAATGTTTAATTTGCGTTTCTCTTGTTTTGAGCAAAGCCAAGCATCTTTTTATATAGTTAAGAAGGATTTTTTTCTATAAACAATCTTCTTATATGGCTCGTTTGTAGTGGAATTTAGGTCTTTTATTCTCTGTTTTTAGAAGCTCCCTACAATTAGAAATATTAAGTTCTGTCTGTGATATAAACTGCAAATATGTTTCTTGGATTGTCACTTTCAATGTTTTATTTTTGAGAGACAAAGATGGACCACATTTTTAAGACAAACATGGACCACAACCATGCTGAGAGAACTCAGAGCAAAGTTTACATGGCTATCTTTCTTAGTATTAGAACTTGTACCAGATAACCATCTAACATATGACCAACATAGCATATAAAACAGTTCTACAGACATTTTCCTACTGCCCAAAATATCATATAATGCACATGTAGGTCGCATGTGAGTAGGCAAGAGATTCTGGAACACAGAAGCAAGACAACAGGATCATAGCAATTACAGTATGCTCTGCTAGTTATAGGAAATCCCCAGAACATTCTCCAATTACTGAACAAAAAAAGCAATAAAACTCAGATTTGTCTGCCTGGGGAGAAATAGAAATAGAAAGTAAATAGCAAAACAAAGCTATCTGGTGAAAAGACATCCTTACTTGGAAGGAGTTAAGATTTTGCCCTTTCCATGGGTGTACTTAGTGAGGCAAGCGTCAAGCGGCCTGACAGCCCATGGCACACTGTCTACAGTTGATGTCAATGGTACACATATAGCCATCCTTGAGCCTCTTAACTTATTAGAAAGGCAAGATTACATAGCAATTAAGTAAATGAGTTTTGAAGGTAAATTTATGCTCAAATTTCAATTGTGCATTATATTACCTGTCTCTTAAATTTGCTCAACTCACCAAACTCTCTGGGCTTCCATTTTCTTATGTGTAAAATGGAGATCATGAGAGCTTTCTCATGGGGTTGTTGTGAGTATAAGCGAGAATGTGTCCTCAAAGCACTTAGCACACTGCCTTTCACACTACGTTCTTGATAAATACAGTCTTCATGAACTGCCTATTGAGTCTATTACATGGTCTCACACATATTTATCTTTCGTGGTAAAGCAATTTTTGTGAGCATGAGCATCATACTATCTTAAGTTTCTTTCTTATGAGAAAAATGTCTTCTTTTTAAGACATTATTCTGTCTTAACCCACTTAACTGCTTTATAAAAACAACCAGAGCTCTTAATGTAATAGAATAACAAACAAAATGTCTTGTGGTAGGAAAACCAGCAAAAGGCCACAAAAGGCAGAACAACATAAACAGAGAAATAAGTTTTTAGTAATTTCTGGCTAGTTATTCACCCAGTAATTATTTACCAAAAGCTTAGCGTGGGCTATACAATAGTACCTATTGTGGACAAAAAGTTTCTAGCAATAAACATAGCAATTATTAATTGAATAATTACTCTGCACTAGGCACAAAGATAGGAAGTGTAATGACATAACCAATTGCAGAGATTGAGAGTGTAGACTCTGTACCGTTAAACTGTCTGGGTTTCAGTTCTAGCTCCTCCACTTACTATATGACAAAGAGGAGCTTATAAAATTCCACGTGCTTCTGTTATTCCATCTATTAAACTGGTGGATAATAGCACCTGTCTCATAAATATGATAAAATTGTTAAGAGCCATGGGCTCTGGAGCTAACTGGCTTTGATTTGTGCTCCACTTCTATTTTCTTTTTATGTGACTTCTGCTAAGTTTATTAACCTCTGGATCCGAATTTCCTCACCTGTCAAAGGTGGATAATACTCTCTATTTCCCAAGATATTAGTAAATACGAAATGAGATAATGCAAGCAAATAATGTAGAACCCTATCTGGCATATAGTAAGTTAACGATGTTTATTAAGATAAAATGGCTTAATCTATATAAAATGCTTAGTCTAAGGTCTAGAATTTAGTATGCACTAAATAGTACATTGTTATTATTATACGTATTATTATTGTTACATGTCTATTTAAAGTTTCAAGGACTAGAAACGGACTCATTGCCACTGAACATGTAATAAGAGCTAAAGACAGCAGTATTTCTGATGAGTTGCCTAAAAGATATATAGACTGCCTATTGCTCTAAATACTCTAAAATATACCCCTCACTAAAGCTAGAACATCAGGGAGGACTGTCCTGTATTTTGCTATTGAGATCTCCAGTGGAATTGTTCTAACTGAAGTTTACTTGGGCTTTATGACATCTGCCTAGGTCAGCAGACATTATTCTAAGGGCTCCTGTGAATGTACTGGTGTTATAAAGAATATATATATATATACACACACACACACACACACACAAATATATTTTATATATATAAATATATATAAAAATATACGTATATTTTTATATGTAAATATATATATAATATATATATAAAAAATTTATAAATAAATATGTTTATAAATAAATATTAAGATAAAGTGGCTTATTTATATAAATATATTTATAAATAAATATATAAATAAATATAAATATATTTAAAATTTATATATAAATATATTTACATATATGAATATAAATATATTTACATATATAAATGTATAAATATATAATATAAACATACAAATATATATAAATATAAATATACAAATATATAAATATAAATATACAGATATATATAAATATAAATATACAAATATATATAAATATAAATATACAAATATATAAACATATAAATATATTTATATATAAATATATAAACATATAAATATATTTATATATAAATATATAAACATATAAATATATTTATATATAAATATATTTATATATTTATATATAAATACAAATATATAACTAGATATAAATATATTTATATATAAATACAAATATACAACTAGATATAAATATATTTATATATAAATACAAATATATAACTAGATATAAATATATTTATATATAAATACAAATATATAACTAGATATAAATATATTTATATATAAATACAAATATATAACTAGATATAAATATATTTATATATAAATACAAATATATAACTAGATATAAATATATTTATATATAAATACAAATATATAACTAGATATAAATATATTTATATATAAATATAAATATATAACTAGATATAAATATATTTATATATAAATATAAATATATAACTAGATATAAATATATTTATATATAAATAAAATATATAATAATATAAATATATTTATATAAATATAAATATATAACTAGATATAAATATATTTATATATAAATATAAATATATAACTAGATATAAATATATTTATATATAAATATATAACTAGATATAAATATATAAATACATATGAATAAATATATAAATATATAAATATATATGAATATATACATATATAAATATATATGAATATATAAAAATAAATATATAAATATATATAATATAAAAATATATAAAAATAAATATATAAATATATATAAATATAAAAATATATAAATATACAAATATATATAAATATATAGATATATAAACATATAAATATATAGATATATAAATATATAAATATATAGATATATAAATATATAAATATATAGATATATAAATATATAAATATATATAAATATATAGATATATAAATATATAAATATATAAATATATATAAATATATAGATATATAAATATATAAATATATACAAATATATAAATATATAAATACATAAATATATAAATATATACATAAATATATATAAATAAATAAATATATAAATATATAAATATATAGAAATATATTTAAAATAAATTATTTATAAATAAATATATATTTATATATATATTGATTTATTATAAATCAATATATATTTATAAATATATAAATCAATATATATTTATATATATAAAATATATACACACACAAATATAAATAAATATATATATATATAGGTTTTTTGAGATGGAGTCTCACTTTGTCAACCAGGCTGGAGTGCAGTGACATGATCTGGGCTCACTGCAACTTCTGCCTCCCACGTTCAAGGGGTTCTCCTGCCTCAGCCTCCCGAGTAGCTGGGATTACAAGTGCCTGCCCCCATGCCTGACTAATTTTTTGTATTTTTAGTAGACACAGAGTTTCACCATGTTGGCCAAGCTGGTCTCAAACTCCTGACCTCAAGTAATCTACCTCCTTGGCCTCTCAAAGTGCTGGGATTACAGGCGTGAGCCACGGCGCCCAGCCTAAAAGATTATGTTTTTTAGTTATGGAAAAATCATAACATAAAATTCACCATCTTAACCAGTTTTAGTGTACAGTTCAACTGTTAACTTTATTTACGTTGTTGTGCAGCCAATCTCTGTGCAAACCAATGTTGGGCAGACATCTTTCATCTTGCAAAATGAAACTCTATGCTCATTAAACAATAACTTTCCATTTCCCCTTTCCCTCAGCTCATGACAACCACTGTTACACTGTTTCTGTACGTCGGATTACTCTAAATACTTCACATAAGTAGAATCACACAGTATTTGTCTTTTTATGACTGGCTTATTTCACTTAGCATAAGTTCCTCAAGGTTCATCCATGTTGTAGCATGGGACACTATTTCCTTCTTTCTGAAGGCTGAACACTATTCCATTGTATGTATATACTGCATTTTGTTTATCCATTCATCTGTCAGTGAACATTGGGTTGCTTTCACCTCTTGGTCATTGTGAATAATGCTGCTTTGAACATGGGTGTCCAATTATTTCCTATAGATCTTACTCTTAATTCTTTTGGATATACACTTAGAAGTGGGATGGCTTCATAATATGGTATCTTAGTTCATTCCTGCTGCTATAACAAAATAACTTGAACTAGGTCATGTATAAATAACATAAATTTATTTTTTACAATTTTGGAAACTGGGAAGTCCAGATTAAGGTGCTAGTAGATTTAGTGTCTGAATCTGAAGGTAAGAGCATGCCCTTTGTCTCTGAGTTGGTGCCATCTTGCTGCATGTTCACATGGTGGAGAGGAAGCAGAAGAACCAAACAGGCTTCCTCAAGCCCTTTCATAAAGGCACTAATCTCATTTATGAGGGTGGATCCCTCATGGCCTAATCACCTCCTAAAAGCCTGCTTCTTAATAGTGTTGCATTGGGGATTACATATCAATATGAATTTTGGAAAGACACAAACATTCAAACAATCACAGATGGTATTTTATTTTTAACTTTTTAAGGAACTGCTATACTATTTTCCATAGTGGCTGCACCATTTTACATTCCCACAAATAGTGCACAAAATCCCACTTTCTCCATATCCTCACCAACACTTGCTATTTTTTCATTTTGTTTGTTTGTTTTCTGATAGTGGCCCTCCTAATGGGTCTCAGAGGGTATCTCATTGTGTTTTTTCCCTCTGGTGATTAGTGATATGGAGCATCTTTTCAGATGCTTGTTGGTCATCTGTACATTATCTTTGGAGAAATGTCTACTCAAGTCCTTTGCCCATTTTTGAGTAATTAGTTTTTGTTGTTGAGTTATAGGAGTTATTCATATATTCTGGATATTAACTTCTTATCAGATGTGTAATTTGTGAGTGTTATGTCCTTTGATGTACAGAAGTGTAATGATATTTTGAGGGGATCAATGCCTACATTATACAGCATCTTTTTCAGCAGGAGGTTATAGTGATCCTCCATTCTCTTCCCTTTGAAATGTTTTCCCATATACTTCTTGGAAATATTTTATATTGTGAATATTTTAGTTTAAATTACTTTCCATGGGAAATTAACATTAGTTTTAATAGTCACTAAAACCATCTACAATTTACAGAGAAGGTAACTAAATTTCAGCATCTGGAAGTAACTTCCTGAAGGCCATGTAGTTAGTAAATGGCAGGTGCCAAGATTCAATCCAAAGCCTTTCTGTGGATTTTTTTTCAGAATACTAGGCCACTTCTTGAAGCAGTGAACACAAACTGTGTCATTTGTGATGCAGTCACTGTGCTCGCTAAAGGATCCCGGCGGGTGAGCTCACTTTCTGCACGGCTGACTAGGGAGGATGGAACTTGAAGGAGGGATCACAGCCAGAGAAAGAAAAGGGAATGGCATGAACAAAAAAGTGAAAATAAATAAAACTATGACCTAGAAGTACTGTCTTCTGGCTACTTTACCCTATTTCTTGTTGAGTACAATACAGTTTGGATGGAAAAAAGAAGGAAATCAAGCATAAGAGACAGATGTGAGCCACAACATGGAGACTGTTAATTCTAGTCTTAGAAATTTGGACTTGAGCCTGGCATGGTGGCTCATGCACAAAATCCCTTGGGAGCCTGAGAAGGAAGGAATGCTTAAGGCCAGGAGTTTGAGACAAGCTTGAGCAACACAGTAAGACCCTGTCTCTAAAAAAATTACAAAATCAGCCAGGCATGGTGGCACACATTTGTAGTCCCAGGTACTCAAGAGGCTGAGGTAGGAGGGTCGTTTGAGCCCAGGAGATCGAGATTGCAGTGAGCTATGATCGCAGCTCTGCACACCAGCCTGGGTGACAAAGTGAAACCCTGTCTCCATTAAAAACAAAATAAATAAAAGGAAAATGGCTAAAAAAGAAATTTGGGCTTAATTTAGTAGATACCAGAGAGTCAAGAAAAAAATTTCAACAAGATTTTGCTTTAGAAAGAATCTTCTTGTGGCATGTCTTAGGTAGGTTTCCCTAGAATGAGATGCTGAGAAAGTGATTTATTGAGGAGTTCCCTCAAGTGAAACCTATAAAAGAATGAGGGAGCCAGGAGAAGACGAGGAAAGAAGCGTGTAAACACCCAACACTCATAGCAGCTGAAGGATAGGTCACACCGCCCTAGTGGAGGGAAACTGGGCAGGCACCAACCATGTCTACTATGTGGCATTTTGAAGGATGAATTGGAATCATGGGACCTTGAAGAACCACATACAGATATAAAAGGTACTACCATTTGAACTTGGATAGTGGCTGTGTGGGCAGAATGATGACTTCCCAGAGATGTTCATGTCCTAATACCCGAAACCTGTGAATATGTTCCATTACAAATGAATGAATATTTACATTTCTATATGTAATTAGTTACATAATTACATTTGCATAAATATGCAAAGGGACTTTGCATGATTAAAGATCTTGAGATGAAGAGATTATCTGCATTAGCCAGGTGGCCTCAACCTAACATGATTCCATAAATAGGGAGAGTTGTTCCTGGCTGAAGTTAGAGACAGAAGAGATGTTGCTGGGTTTAAAGGCATAACAAGGGGGCCATGCACTAAAGGAATACAGGCAGCCCTAGAAGCTGGAAACGATGAGGAAACAGATTTCCCCTGGAATGGAAGGAAGGCAGCCCTGATTACACCTTGACTTTGTTTAGCTCAGGGAAACTCATGTTCAACTTTGAAACTACAGAGCTGTAAGATAATAAACTTGTGTTGCTTTAAGGTGTCACAGCAGCAATAGAAAGCCAATACAGTAGTCATCGAAGAGAAAGAAAAATGTTAGTGACTAAGGAATTGATGGAATTCCCACAACTTAAAAAAAAAAAAGCTTAAAAAATAACAACCTCTGTTTCATTTTCTTTATTTTAAATAGAATTAATGATCCTTATTACCTTTTTCAGAGTTCACAAAGTAATGTAAAAGGCCATAAAAAATGATTTCAATGAAATTATAACTGAATTAGAAAATGATGGTTAAAAAAATCCATATTTTATAAAGGTTGGGAAAAACATATTTAGCGAATCCCCAAAATTGTTAAGGGAAGAGTAAAAGGAAGAAGCTGTATTTACTATTACATTAAAGACATAGGTACCAGGTGAATACTAACTGCAAACCATTCTGATTGGCTGTTTTTCAGTGGCTCTCTCCCTGAGATTCCCTTTTTCTTATTCAGGAAAATTCAGGACTGTGAGCTTCATGGTCACCAGAGGGTGCTATGGGACAGGCTCTCCCACTCCTCCAAGGGTGACTGCCAGACAGGCAAAGAATGGTGGCAATGGCTCTAGAAGCCTGTGACTCCTTTCTGTTATCTGGCACTCAAAAATCAGATGTGAAGTGGGGTCAATGTTTTTTTTTTTTTTTGCACTGAAATGTTTTTTTTTAAATGAAAAGTTATTTGTGACAACTTTTGGCATCTTCCTCAATAAAAATGAAAAATAATAAATGTGCAATAAAATTCAGCAGTTTCCACAAAGTCTTCAAAAAATAGGAATATTAGGTAAGTAAATGAAAATCAACAGTGTCATACAATTTAGTTAAATGGATATTCCCCTGAGCTAGTGCTGGGAAGAGAGAGGGTGTGAAAGAGAAGGCCATGTCCTGAGGCTGACACTTAACTGGGTGTCAGGACATCCATAATTTACTATGTGAGGGTTATATCTGTTTCAGTTCCAAGAACAGTTAAAATTCTTTAGCTCATCAACAAAAGTGTGGACACCAAAGCCGCTGCAAGTCAGAGCTCAGAAAAAAAGAGAAGGACAAGAGCCAAGCACAGTAACAACCGTATACAAGCTAATTTATGGCTCAGGCAGCCAAGGTTTTGCAGAATGTATTAGAAGGAGCAAATGAACCTAGAAATGGTGATGGTTACATCTTTGTACTTAAAATGAACATAGACCATAACTGCAAGAGGAGGAATTATTACATTTCTGCAAACTGTAAGGAAACTCATGGCGTAAGAAGGAGACCATCTGGGGTGAGACAATGACAGGTACACAGAGGGGGACTAGAAAAGCAGAACAAGGCCAGAAAGCCATGCCTACCACTTATGCACTTGCCATTGTGTATGGTCAACATGGAGTTCTGCCTGGAGTTGGTACAGACGATGATGAAACTAATTCTAAAGTATTGTGATGGTTTATTAAAGGAAATAGATATTTAAGAATATATTCATAAATTATATATATTTTTTAGGGAGTCAGAAATAAATTCTTCTGGTACAAAATCCAAAAGGTGTTGTATTATATTTGGAGTAGAATACTAGCTTTATGGTTTTTTAAAAATAATAAAATTATTACAGAGTAGCTTATTGTTTTAAAATGTCAGGGTTTATATGATACTATTTTTTGTAGAGGTTGAGCATTCCTAATTTGAAAATCTGAAATGCTCCAAAATCTGAAACTTCTTTGAGCATCAACATGACGTCACAAGTAGAGCATTTTATATTTGACCTCGTGTGATGAGTCACAGTGAAAACCCAGTCAAGACTTTGTTTCATGCACAAAATTACTAAGAATATTGCATAAAATTATCTCCAGGTGATGTGTATAAGATGTATATGAAACACAAATGAATTTTGTTTTAGACTTTGGTCCCAGCCCCGTGATATCTCTTTGTGTATATATGAGTGTTTCAAAATCCAAAAAACCACCGAAATTCAAAACACTTCTTGCCCCAAATATTTTGGATAAGGTGTATGCAACCCGTACAATACTTTCTATCATTTTTTATGTATATATCTATCCCCCAAGCCAAATTTCAATATATTTTCTGTCTCAAAAGATTTCTAGAGCGGTGTTCACCAAATATTGATGATGGCTATTTCTACGTGCGTCTATCTTTCCAGCTACACATCTGATGTTAGAGATTTTTTCAGCCAAAACAACATACCACAACAGATTGAATGCAGAAGCAGATATGAAAATGTAGCAGTTTTTAATTAAGCCATACATTAAAGAGATTTTCAAAATGTAAACAATGCAACTTTCTAACTAACATCTTGTTTTAGAAAATAAAAGTATTTTTCCTAAAACTGTTATTTGTGTTAAGGTAATGGTTTACTCATTGCTATTTTTAAAAAAACCGTAAATTTGTTATCAGTTTAAATTTTTAACATGTAGACATCTAATATCAATATATTATCCACACAAGAATTTAATATTGATAGATATATTCTATATAAATCAAGGCTCTTTGGGGTCCTCTCTAATTTTTAACAATGTAAAGGGCTTTTGAGACTAGAAAAATGAGAATATGTTTAGTTATAAATCAAATCTCTCTCATAAGCAACAACTCATATAAACATGTTTAATAGGCAATTCAAAATAAACAATCTGAATGAGAACTCTTGATGTTATCCAAACCTGACAAGTTTGATTTTTTCCTAGTTTTTCTAATTTTAGTAAGTAGTACCACAGTTGACCTAGTTGCTCATCTCCCAAACCTAGCAATCCATCATTGACTGATTTGTTCTGCAATTTCCCACATCCAATCCATTAGCAAGTTCCAGTGACACAACTGTAGAAATATATTCCTAATCACACCACTTCTCACCACCATCACAACTACTATCCCACTTCAAAGCACCATCATAGTCTCTTGGCATCTTGGAAAATTAAAATAAACAAACAAAAAGCTTTATTGGCAAGGTTTCCAAAGAGGAGCTATCAGAAAATACGATGTTTTCCATATCATTATCATCTAGATACAAGTGGAATAAAATAATTTACATAATATAGTGTTATGAGTTTTTATTTTGCAATATAGTGATTCAGTGATTATAGTGATTCCATTTTCTCTAACCAAATTCTAAAGGCCTTGACTCAAAAGAGTAGGTGATATATATTTAATGATATATTTAATGGAATAGCTTTCATAAAACCATATGCATATAATTTTCAAAGTTTTAAAATGTTAGCACCAAATAAATTACATTTGAACATTTTATGTTTCAGAAAATTTATTTATATTGAGACAGTGGAATAAAAGGTAAGTTCTACATTTTCTTTTCACCAGATGTATAGTTCAACTTACCTTATCGAGTTCATCTGAAATTGCAATACCTGGGATTTAAAAGAGATTTATAAAAAAAGTTTTAGAAGCAATCTTTAGTAACCTAATGTTCAAAACAAACTTTCTATTTGTAAAAGTAGTGCCTTTCCTATTCTATTTTTTTCTTTTTATTAGTGCTTCAAAATAATGTGGCACATCCTTTTTACCAATGAAAACAAATTAGGAATTTAAGTCAGTTATGACAGCCATGAACTGCTGAAGCAATGCAAACGATGCAACAAAAACAAAGCAGTGCCATATTCCTTGTAGGTTGCTCAAGGCAGAACAAACCTGCGAATGTGATTGTAGAGATATCATTTTTATGTTATGATGACAATAAACTATAACTTAGCCTGTTACTATTTTGCTCCTTGTTAAGTATTTAGATTCCCAGAATAATTAGATATTAAGGCAGAATGGTGGTCCAAGATGACTTATTCTAATGTCTTTAGTTTGTGCATGAGGAAATAGACAAGAAATTTTAAGGAATTTTCCCATAGTCCCTCAGATTGACAGCTCCTTGAGCCAATGCATAAATGATTCCTCCTCACAAGTTCCTTCGCCACCGTCCACATATTTCTCACTGCACATCAGTATAATTTGTCTTTATCCTTTCTCCAAAATTCTAAGTCAGCAATGTAAAAAGTTTAGTCCTTAATTTATTTCTCTGTGATGACACACTATCAATTCCACTTTATTGAAACGCTATCCTCTCTTTTCTGTTCTCCTTTGTCTCCTTCACAGGAATCCTCTTTTTTGCAGAGATAGGAGTCCTTTCTTAAAATGGCAAGGGCTCTTTGCTGAGCTGTCTTTTCTTCTTATTTGATATACTTCTCTTGATAATCTACCCCATACCTTTGATATTTTTATTTCTCTGTATGGCACATCTTTACTGCCAGCACAGACTTTCTTCCTGAGCTAATTGTTGAATTCTTGAGGGCATTTCATTCTCAACTTGTCAGACTAAAGACATCATCCTCCCAACTCACTCTGCATTCTGTTCTTTTGAACAATTGGGCTGAACTTCAGCACTGTGGCAGGGCGCTGGAGCAGGTGTGGCCAGCTCTCAGATTCAGGGCACAGAGCAAAGGGGGGTTGGTGTCAAACCCCAGTAGGGAATGAGCCAAGAGATAAGGAAAGGTCTAATGTTTGAAGCCCAGGAGAACTTGGAGAAAATAAGAATAGGAATTGAAGCTGAAGTTTAGCAGACTACAAAGAACAAGAAAGAATGAGCTGGGTTGGAAAAGAGAACCTGAAAACAGCCTCAGGATAATGAACCCGAGTAAAACGAGAATGTTACAGGGTTCAGATCCCCTGCCTGCCTCGGGTATAGATGTGGAGGGTGTAAATGATATTTCATTAGTTCTTATATCATCTCCCACACCACTAACCTAATGAATCAATTATACACAAAGCTGAAAAAGTACACACAACTTCATCTAAGTGGCACCATTGTAGATCCCCTTGTAGATGACACTAGAAACACAGGTACATATGGGGCTTATTCTTCAATATTCTATAAAATTCTTCTTTTTTTTTGGTAGAAGTCATTGGTAACTAAGAATTTTTATGTGTCACACATTAAAAGAGAGTCTAACTACCATTTCAGAGATTTTGGGTGACCAAAGCTTAACAATTATTCAAGGACTTGCTGTATTATGAAGGTAGTGCCTTCAAACAGTTAAAGGAGAAAAAGCTTTAAGGAAGGCTAGCATTGGAGCTGGGCTGTATCACTGCTGAGTGAACCGTGATGGAGAACTCAGATATGACAGCACCACAGTCAAGGGGAAGACGTGAGACTAAGAGATCTCAGAGGGCAATTATAAACATTTGTGAAGACCTAATATAAATCATACATTTGTGGAATTTTGGGGCTTAAAAAATATAGAGAATTGCAAATGGTCATTTAGAATAACTCGGATTTTAAGAAAAGATAGGACATTTATGGGATACTAAATGGCTTATGTCACAGTTTATAGATTTAAAATACATTATTACAATTTATAAAAATCCAAACATCTTTTAAATGTTTATATTTACATGTAATATAATTCTACAAAAAAAGTTCCTTTCCAATATGAATTCAAGATTAAGACTGAATATCTTACATATAAAATTTTAAAGGGTTTAGTCTATTTTAAAAGAGAGAGCATAGATAACATGAAACAAAATTCTCTTTCTCACCCAAAGTCATACAGCTTAGATATCTGGAATTAAATAATCCATAATTCAATTATTTGGGATTTTTAAAACTCTCTTAACCTCTTGATTGATTGATTGATTGATTTTTTGAGACAGAGTCTTGCCCTGTCTCCTAGGCTGGAGTGCAATGGCTGGATCTCGGCTTACTGCAACCCCTACCTCCCAGGTTCAAATGATTCTCCTGCCTCACCCTTCTGAGTAGCTAGGATTACAGGCACCTGCCACCACGCCCAGCTAATTTTTGTATTTTTAGTAGAGATGGGGTTTCACCATGTTGACCAGGCTGGTCTCAAACTCCTGACCTCGTGATCCGCCTGCCTCCGCCTCCCAAAGTGCTGGGATTATAGGGGTGAGTCACTGCACACGGCCCGATCTCTTGACTTTTTTTTAACTTCCTGCATCATGCTCTCAGGCCTACAAAAAGAGTTTTCTCATTTAACTTTTAGAAAGCTACCAGTTGATCTTTAAGTTTCTTTTATGCCTCATATTTATGAATCCATTATTCATAAAGATAGCAGCAATATATCACTTTTCCAGAAAGAAGCAAGAACTGGGAAGTAAGTAAAAAAGCCCTGTGAATAGTCAAAATGTGTGTCACACAGAACTGGCACATTACTCATGGGCTACCTCCTCTCAATTTTAGCAAACATATGAGCTGTTTTTCAGGGCTGGAAAATTTTAGCAGTTGAAAATGGAGATGAAGAGAAACATTGCTTTGAAAATATATTTCAGTACTAAGAAGTAATGGACCCCAGAATAAAACTCAAACTAGCTAAATGGAAAACTTGGTTTGGAGAAAGAATTATGCCTTTAATTATGCCAACTCTTTGGTCTGACCATATTTTGTTCAAATACTTATTATCATATTTTCTTAAAATTTACTTATTTTGATGACTTTGCCGAGAAATTATCCAAATAAATCTCCACTCTATTATCTGTAATTCTTTCAGCTTTCTATTATCAATGTCAAATTGCCTAGGGCATTTTTTTAACTTCTTCTTATTTCATTTTTAATCAAAGCTTAAACAGATTAAAAGCAGATGAAAGAATTTTAATGAAATGCTTCACAGAGGCATGAAGCTCTAATGGGAACCATTTATACGGAGTAGCCAGGATATCTCTCCCAGTGTCTAGCAGAACATCCACAGCTATTCCCTGAGAAGAGATTAACAACTTTTAGGCATTTTATTAACTTTAAAAAGTATCATATTTTAAATTGAGATTCTTTTTTAAGTTTATGAAGACTGGGGATCTTCAGAAAACAGAAAATATGCAAGAGAAAACGAAGTGGGTTGCTAAGATATGTTGTAAGAAAGAAAAGCCCAGGACTTGAGGGTGGGACTTTTAATGAACACTGGAACACATGGTCCTTATAAAAGTCAAACTAGAGCTTAAAGGAAATATCCTGTCAGGGTGATATAGTTTGGATTTGTGTCCTGCCCAAATCTCATGTTGAACTGTAATCCCCAATGTTAGAGGTGAGGGCTGGTAGGAGGTGACTGGATCACGGGGGTGGATTTCTCATGAATGGTTCAGCACCATGTCTTTGTTGCTGCTCTCATGATAGTGAGTGAGTTCTCCAATGATGTGGTCCTTTGAAAATGTATAGAAAATGTGTAGCACCTTCCCCAACCTTGCTCTTGCTTTTGCTTTCGCCATTTGGCTGCTAGTTCCTGCTTGGCCTTGTGCCATGATTGTAAGCCTCCAGAGGCCTCCCCAAAGGCAGATGCCAGTGTTATGCTTCCTGTACAGCCTGCAAAACCATGAGCCAATTAAACCTCCTTTCTTATAAATTACTCAGACTCAGGTATTTCTTTACAGCAATGCAAGAATGGCCTAATACTCAAAGTAACCATTGCTTAGGGTAGCAATAATGTCCAGTTGTAGAGGTGAGCTGCCTGGAAGTGAAGGGAAAAATTAGTTCTTTCAGAAACTGAGCTTGTCTTCTGGATAAAGAAGCAGTGGCTCCCACAGGCATGTCAGAGGTAGACACGAATCAGGTAGAACTTTCTGATTCACTGTGGAGCAAACCTATCTAGATGGCCTCCATTTGTGTCACTTAATTTATAGGCCTTTCCACTTATTCTCAACTCCAAAGAGGTCTCACTGTGCACAGGCTAAAGCACTCCATCTTTGATGCTAATCTGCCATGTTGACTTCTGATCAACCCAGTTCTGGGAATGCCTCTAAGATTTCCCATTTATCTATTATTCCTTGTTTAAGAGCAGCTACTTAGCATAAATCCTGCCATTAGGTCAAAACAACCTTGATGTTATCATACTTCAGTTGTCCTACATATCCCTTCTAAATCACGTATGCCCTTTCCCTGTGGTATATAAGCCCTGGGTCTGGAAGATAATGGTGCAGAGACTCACCTTGTCTTGCAACCTCCCGAGACACACACGGCTTCTGTTCATTAGTCCCTATTAAATGTTTCTTTCTAAATTCAACTCGCAGCCTCTTTCTTCGGCCTTTCAGCTTCCTCAGACTTTTGGGGGTACATTTGCATAGACCAGCACAGCACAAAACACGTTAGTATCAGAAACTTATTTCAAAATACAGTTCTCATATTCTCCTTTTTGAGTTGCCTTCTGTAAGGGAAATAAGAGCAATAGGTTTCTTCAAGACTTCCATCTTTCTAGGCATCTGCTCAGCCACAGAGTTAGAATTAGGTTATAGTTATAGGAAATGGAAGTAGCAACTTTTCAAAATTCTCTATACCTTAGTGTAATTCATTTCACAAAAGTAGGTTCAATTCATATAGTATAAAATAGTACTATTTCTCCAAAATCTACTTCCCTATTGGAAAAAAATGCCAATTGTACTATAATGTAGAAAATTAGACTCCCCAATTCTTTCTTTTTTTAAGGCTTTTTTCAACTGTGAAATAAAATTCAAATACAAAAATAGAGCACATAACTTGGAAATATAAGTTTTATGCTAGAGCTGGCCCATACTGGCTTGTGAAAACCAACTCCCCACATTCCTTCCCAACACCTCATTCAGTAATGTCACATAGGTATCTTGAAATTAGCCATAGTGGGAATATTTACATCATGGAAATTGACAAATGCCGAAAATCAGGGCTTATTTTCAGAGTTAGCTTATTGGCATGCCACTGAGTATAAAGAGTAATGTTAAAGCAAATACCTGTGTAAGTAAAACTCTTATCAATAAATGGCTGATCAACAACCTCTGACGATTAGTCAATTTAAACACCCTTTAGACTGGGCACAATGGCTCATACCTGTAATCTTAACACTTTGGGAAGCCGAGGTGGGAGGATCACCTGAACTCAAGAGTTCGAGACCAGCCTGCGCAACAGAGTGAGACCTTGTCTCTACTTATATTTTAAAATAAATTTAAAAAAACCCCCTTTATACAGACTGCTAATTGCTTTTAGAGCAAAGAGGATTCCTGCTAGAAGTTGAGGAATTCAATCCTCAATTGGTGTATTAGTTTGTTTTCACATGGCTGATAAAGACATACCTGAAACTGGGAACCAAAAGAGGTTTAATTGGACTTACAGTTCCACACGCCTGGGGAGGCCCCAGAATCATGGTGGGAGACAAAAGGCACTACTTAGAAGGCAGAGGCAAGAGGAAATGAGAAAGAAGCAAAAACAGAAACCCCTGATAAACCTATTAGCTCTCATGAGACTTATTCACTAGCATGAGAATAGCACAGGATAATCTGGTCCCCATGATTCAATTACCTCCCCCTGGGTTCCTCCCACAACATGTGGGAATTCTGGAAGATACAATTCAAGTTGAGATTTGGGTGGGGACACAGCCAATCCGTATCATTCCTTCCCTGGCCCCTCCAAATCTCATGTCCTCACATTTCAAAACAAATCATGCCTTCCCAACAGTCCCCCAAAATCTTAACTCATTTCAGCATTAACCCAAAAGTCCACAGTCCAAAGTCTTATCTGAGACAAGGCAAGTCCTTTCTACATATGAGCCTGTAAAATCAAAAGCAAGCTAGTTACTTCCTAGACACAATGGGGGTACAGGAATTGGGGTATAGATATTGGTTAAATACAGCCATTCCAAAAGGGAGAAATTGGCCAAAACAAAGGGCTTACAGGGTCCATGCAAGTCCAAAATCCAGCAGGACAGTCAAATTTTAAAGCTCCAAAATGATCTCTTTAACTCCAGGTCTCATATCCAGTTCACGCTGATGCAAGAGGTGGGTGCACACAGTCTTAGGCAGCTCTCCCCCTGTGGCTTTGCAGGGTATGCCCCTCTCCTGGCTGCTGCCATGGGCTGGCTTTGAGTGTCTGTGGCTTTTCCAGGCACACGGTGTAAGCTGTTGGTGGATCTACCATTCTGGGGTCTGGAGGATGGTGGCCCTCTTCTCACAGTTCCACTAGGTGGTGCCCCAGTAGGGACTCAGTGTGGGGGCTCTGACCCCACATTTCCCTTCTACACTCCCCTAGCAGAGGTTCTCCATGAGGGCCCCGCCACTGAAGCAATCTTTGCCTGGGCATCCAGGCATTTCCATGCATCCTCTAAAATCTAGGCAGAGGTTCCCAAACCTCAGTTCTTGACTTCTGTGCACTTGCAGGCTCAACACCACATGAAAGCTACCAAGGCTTGGGGCTTATACCCTCTGAAGCCACAGCCCACATTGTACATTGGCCCCTTTCAGCTATGGCTGGGACACAGGGCACCCCATGCACACAACACGGGGACCCTGGACCTGGCCCACGAAATTACATTTTCCCCCTGGGCCTCTGGGCCTGTGATGGGAGGGGCTGTCAGGAAAGCCTCTGACATGGCCTGAGACATTTTGCCCATGATCTTGGCAGTTAACATTAGGCTCCTGGCTACTTATGCAAATTTCTACAGCCAGCTTGAATGTCTCCCCAGAAAATGGGTTTTTCTTTTCTATTGCAAAGTCAGGCTGCAAATTTCCAAACTGTTATGCTCTGCTCCCCTTATAAAACAGAATTCCTTTAACAGTACTCAAGTCACCTCTTGAATGCTTTGCTGCTTAGAAATTTCTTCTGCCAGATACACTAAATCATCTTTCTCAAGTTCAAAGTTCCACAAATCTCTAGGGCAGGGATAAAATGCTGCCAGTCTCTTTGCTAAAATATAACGAGAGTCACCTCTGCTCCAGTTCCCAAAAAGTTCCTCATCTCCATCTGAGACCACCTCAGTCTGGACCTTATTGTTCATATCACTACCGGTATTTTTGTCAAAGCCATTCAACAAGTTTCTAGGAAGTTTCAAATTTTCACACATTTTCCTGTCTTCTTCTGAGGACTCCAAATTGTTCCAACCTCTACGTGTTACCCAGTTCCAAAGTTGCTTCCACATTTTCAGGTATCTTTTCGGCAACACCCCACTCTCAGTAACAATTTACTGTATTAGTTTTCACGCTGCTGATAAAGACATACCCCAAACTGGGAACAAAAAGAGGTTTAATTGGATTTACAGCTCCACATGACTGGGGAGGCCTCAGAACCATGGCAGGAGGTGAAAGACACTTCTTATATGGCAGAGGCAAGAGAAAATGAGGAAGAACCAAAAGCAGAACCCCCTGATAAACCCATCAGATCTTGTGAGACTTATTCACTAGCATGACAATAGCACAGGAAAAGCTGGCCCCCATGATTCCATTACCTCCCCCTGGGTCCCTCCCACAACATGTGGGAATTCTGGGAGATACAATTCAAGTGGAGATTTTGCTGAGGACATAGCCAAATCATATTAATTCGTTATCCTAGAACAAAAGTTGAAAACATTTTCTGTTATGGGCTAAATAGTAAATATTCTAGATATAGATCATATCCTACTCATACATTCTTGTTCTTGCTTTATAAATAACTCTTTTAAAATGTAAAAATCATGCTTAGAACATGAGCCACAAAAACAGGCCACAGGTTAGATTTGGCCCATGGGCGAGAGTTTGCTGAACCCTGCTCTAGAAGCACATACCAATTTTCATCCTTGATTACCCAGTGCATTCATTTCTCCAAGAATAGTTTCAAATGGTGTTGGTTTTCCTCAGGCCCCTCTACCCATCTCTTCCTCCTTCTTACTGTGTAGGACCTCAAAGTTTAATATCCTGAAAACTTGAAAACTATAAGATTTGAACTTCCTTGACTTCCTGACCCTTCCTCCCCCTCAAAAAGCCATGGATGCTGTTCTCTTCAGTCTCAGAGGACAAAGTGCACTTATATCCATGTTTTCTTGGCTCCATCCCCAACCTCCATCTCTGGTATTTGCCCCATCTATTATCTTCTCTCCCTCTCCTGAATCTGCAAGTTCTTTATCTTGGTTTCTGGTAATACCCTAAAAACCATTAAATGTACACACAGACACATACATATTCTCTCTCTCTTTGTCGCTTTCTCTCTCTCTCTCTCACTGTTTCTCTGTTTCTCTCTCATACATGCACAGAAGAAACTAAAGGAAACCAGACCAAAATGACCAAAAAATTCCAAATTTCCCCACTAATTGCTGCCCTCTTTCACATCTTCTCTTCCATCATAACTTTGTGTAGGACGTACTCCTTTCTCTACTCCTCATCTCTCTTCATTGCTGTCCATTCCTTCTTCCATCTACTGCATACCAGCTTCTGCTTCCAGTAGTCTCTAAAAATTATTCTTTAATTATTCTTAAAATTATTCTTTATAAAGTAGCTATACACATCCTGATTATCAAGTCAAATTGCATCTTTTCTCTTCTATTGCAAATATACACCCTTTATATTTCATTTTATCAAATCAAGACATGTTTAGCATTTAAAAAATAGGGAAAAATAAAACAAGCCCCCACTCACAGACAACTAATGACAATAGCTTATTCAGTGTTCTTTCAAATAATATTGTATGCATATGATATGGTTTGGCTCTGTGTCCCCAACCAAATCTCATTTCAAATTGTAATTTCCACTTGTTGAGGGAGAAACCTGTAATCCTTATATGTTGGCAAAGGGAGGTGATTGGATCATGGGGGCAGTGTTCCACATGCTGTTCTCATGATAATGAGTTCTCACAAGATCTGACGGTTTTATAAGAGGCTCATCCCCCTTCACTTTCATTCTCTCTCCTGTCATCTTGTGAAGAAGGTGCCTGCTTCTCCTTCTGCCATAATTGTAAGTTTCCTGAGGCCTCCTCAGCCATGTGGGACTGTGAATCAATTAAACCACTTTCCTTTATAAATTACCCCATCTCAGGCATTTCTTTATAGCAGTGTGAAAACAGACTAACAGCAAATTGATACTGGGAGTTTGGGGCACTGCTATAAAGATACTTGAAAATGTGGAAGTGACTTTGAAACTGGGTAACAGGCAGAGGTTGGAACAGTTTGGAGGGCTCAGAAGAAGACAGGAAGATGTGGGAAAGTTTGGAAATTCCTAGAGACTTGTTGAATGGTTTTGACTAAAATGCTGATAGTGATATGGACAATGAAGTCCAGGCTGAGGTGGTCTCAGATGGAGATGAGAACCTTGAGCAACTGGGAACTGGAACAAAGGTCACTCTTGCTATGCTTTAGTAAAGAGATTGGTGGCATCTCTAGGGCAGATCTGTGGATCTTTGAACTTGAGAGAGATGATCTGAAATTGAAACTTATGTTTAAAAGGGAAGCAGAGCATAAAAGTTTGAAAATTTTGCAGGCTGACTATATGGTAGAAAAGAAAACCCCATTTTCTGGGAAGAAATTCAAATCAGCTGCAGAAATTTGCATAAGTAACAAGGAGCTGAATGTTATTTGCCAAAAGAATGTGGAAAATGTCTCCAGGGCATGTCAGAGGTATTCATGGCAGCCCCTCCCATCAAAGACCCAGCGACCTGGAAGGAAAAATGGTTTCCTGGGCCAGGCTCATGGCCCCTGCTGCTCTGTGCGGCCTCAGGACATGGCATCCTGCATCCCAGCCGCTTCAGCTCCAGTGGTGGCTACAAGGGACCAAAGGCTGTTGCTTCAGAGGGTGCAAGCCCCAAGTCTTGGTGGCTTCCATGTGCTGTTGGGCCTGTGGGTGCACAGAAGTCAAGAACTGAAGTTTGGGAAACTCCACCTAGATTTCAGAGGATGTATGGAAATGCCTGAATGTCCAGGCAGAAGTCTGCTACACGGGTGGAGCCCTCATGGAGAGCCTCTGCTAGGGCAGTGCAAAGGGGAAATGCAGGGTTGGCTCCCACAGCCTCAGGCATCCCTCCTTCATGGCTAGCATTGAGTGTCTGTGGCTTTTCCAGGAGCACAGTTCAAGCTGTCAGTAGATCTACCATTCTGGGATCTGAAGGATGGTGGCCTTCTTCTCATAGTGCCACTAGGCAGTGCTCCAGTGGGAACTGTGTGTGGAGGCTCCAACCCTACATTTCCTTTTTGCACTGCTCTTGCAGAGGTTCTCCATGAGGAGTCTCTGCTTTGTTTCAGGCTCTATTCATTTCTGTCCTTGCCTCCAGGCATGAGCCATATCAACTCTGTCCCCATGTTGCCTCCAAGAGTGATTGGTAAAATAAAAATGCAAACTTGCTTAGGATCATAATCTACTGACAAGATTCCTGTAGCATAGAAGTCCCTACCCCTGATTCCTGACTTCTCTGTAACCCAGACTTCTAGCTTCATTCCTTTTATTATTTGCCTCATCCTTCATGCACCAACAATATGACATGTGATCTGAGACATCAAAACAGACACCCCTTTATCAACTAGGATGGACCTCAAGGTTAAGGAAACAAAGGTTACCTAGGGGTTGAGATTTCAAAGCCCAGCTGACATGGCAATGTCCTAAATTCCTATGGCTACAAGAAAATCCATACACTTGCTAGACTCTCTAGCAATAAGAGCTATCAGGAAAACTATCATACTCCCTCCCTAACTCTGAATTACAACCCAGACCACTAAAGTAACAGGACCAGCCTTACAAACATTCTTTCATGATAAGCAACTGCAGACTTTAAGCCAGTTTCAGCCAACTTATAGAGACTGTGTATAAACTGTCTTTATATCCTATGATTCACCTTTTGACATAGTGATATTCCACTTCATTTTAATGCTAAAACCACACCCTAAAGTGAACATAGGATGTATGTTACATATATGTTTGCCCATTGTGCATGTACTCAACTGCCCACATAAATATGTATGGTTTTCCCCCAAATCTACCGAATATGTATGACATCTTTGTAATACAGACCCTGTAAGGCATAAAACCCAACTCGCCCTTTCCCTCTTCTAAAAGAGCACTTTTAGTTCACACCAGAAACTATCTCTTACTGGTTTGCAAACTGGTATCAGCAATGAAACTCTTGTTTTTATTATTCAGTCATCCTTGTGGCCTTTTCAATGATAAAACTTCCTCTTTCTTTGAAATACGTCCTTACACACATGCTTCTCTCTTCCAGGAATATCCTTCTCCATGACACATCTTGACTCTCCTCCTACTGTACTTTGACCTTTGGATACTTCCAAATTTGATTTGGATAACTTTTCTATCAAGTTGTCCCTAAACCCCTTTGGAGATTCTTCTGTGCCTCCTCAGCTCTTTTAAAGTACTTTGTACAAGACTTTGAAACTATGATTTCCAAACCTGTCTCCGCTACTAAAATGTAAGCTTGAAGTCTAGTTCCATGTGTTAGTCATCTTTGCATTCCTGCATACATTCAATGAATGTGGGAATGAATGAACAAGTAATTGCTACATTATCCATCTCTATTTTCTCTCATGCATGGTTATTCTATCACTCCTTAGTCTGTTTGTTAGAAAAGACTTCTTGGGTACATTCCTGACTGACTCACTAAAAAAGTCCTTTGCTATTTTTTTCTCTTGGCTGAGTGCAGGTTGCTATTAGCAGTCACAGAGCATAAATATCTGTCCTCTGTTCCCCCAGCAGCTGGGCTCTTTTCCTTGGAAAGGCTCCAGCCAGTGTTTTCATATGAACTGAAATCCACGGACCAATGTCTGGATGGCCTAAAGATACTCATCCCACCACTGCCTCACGTCACAGGGAGCTGTCAGAAGCAGCAAAAGCATTAGACCCAGAGAACACTGGAAACCCTGCCACCCTGGGAATAGTGCCTCATAAAGTAGAAGGTTTTGTTGGCCAATTACATGAAATAAAAAACTGCTGCCCTTTAGCTTTTGGGTTGTTTATTTATTTGTTTACGTGCTTACTTAGCTATCTATTTATTTTTAAGCATCACAGTCAAAGCCAAAGATCCCAGTAAACAAGTCAAATCTACTAACAGCCAAACCCATTTCATCTTATCCCAAAGGCTCACATTTTAAAAAGCAGAAGGCTTGTTTAAGTGAAGAAAGCCAGAGTGGGGGAATGTCTCAGAAAAGAGGGATGAGGATGAAATGGAACCAGAGGTAGCCCTCTTCAAGCAAACCATAACCAAGTTATGTGCTAATCTTTGTGCCAAGTCCTAGGGAGTGCAAGAGCAAAGCGGCTCTGCCCTCAGGAAACTCAAGGTCCAGAGGAGATAAATAAAAACAGATCATAGCAGATAAATGTGTTCAGAGAAAAGTATAGAAGCACAAAGGCAGGGGATGCAAATCCACCCCAGGAGAGGACAGCAACAGAGAAATAATCTTAGAGGAAGTGGTATTTGAGCTGAAGCTAAAGAGAAAAGTAAATGTGGCTTGCTGAAGAGGGAAGCAGTGGAAGGAGCTGACGATGAGACTTCAGGGCATGGGGACAACATAAGCAAAAGCATGGAAAGGAGGAACCTCGAAGGAGTGTGGTGCATAAAGAAAGTCATAAGCAATGGTACTGGAGACCCAATAAAGGGCCAGATCCTGGAGCACTTTCTCTGAAGTTCTATGGAAGCACTGAATACCCGAAACAAATGAATGTCAGGCTTTCACTTTAGAGTGAAAGCTTACACTTATAGTGAAGGCTGATTGGCAGAATGGAGAAGCAAATCAATAGTGTGTGTTCCTTGCTTCTCCTGGGCACCAAGCTAGCCTACTTTTTCCAGCTCCCTTGTAGTTAGCTGTAGAATGTAGGAAGATAATGTAGGTCACTTCCATGATTTGCATTAGAAACCTGCCCCATGATCTTCTACAGGCTCTTTCTGCTTCCGCAGCAACCTTGAAAGTCATGTGTTGAAGATGGTAGAATGACAGGATGGAAGGAGTCTGCATTCCTGAAACATCACATGAAACTATTCTCTGAGTGAGAAAATATTTACATTGTATCAAGCCACAGAGATTTTGGCCATGAAACTCTCCTAAACATAAATTTATGACAGTCCAGCCAGCCATAAGCTCAATAAGGGCAGAGGCTCTCCTCTTTTTTTTTCTGACACAGGGCAGGAATAAAATATCTTAAATGGATAAACCAATAATCTGGTCAGAGATGTTGAGAGGGTGAACTAGAATATATTGATAGGAGTGGAGATATAAACCAGACTCAAAACATATCTTAGACGAAAAATTAGCGAGATTCGATAACTAATCAGTTATGAACAGTAAGGAAGAAAGAGGAATCTAGAAGGGTTCCTGTTTGGAAGAATAGGTAAGTTATGGTACCACCACCTAACATATAGCATGCAGCCGAAAGGTCACATTTGAAGAGGGAGGTGTGGTCCACTTAGATACATTGAGTTTAACATGGCATTGGGATAGCCAAGTGGAGACACACTTTCGGCATGTCGTAAAAACACATAAAATGTGTGGATGGAAATACACTCATTTGAGTTAGCTGCGTAGGGGTGATAAATGAGGAGGGTGAATGAGGTTGAATGGAGAGAGCACTTGAAAGAACAAAGGCAAAGGATGAATCACGAACCATAGGAACAGCATTAAGAGTGGCAAGGAAGAAAGATAAACTCCTGAATGAGGCCTACAGGAAGTGATGCAAAGGGCATCCAAAGAGGATGGAGGGCCAGCACCCAGAAAGGAGGTGAACAGGGAGTCAGAAGAATAACAGTGTATTCAACGAGGTTACAACTACCAGAGAAATTTTGTAACATGAAGACTGGAAAACTGCTCATTCCGTTTGGCAATTTGGAAATCACCTGGTGGCCAGTGTGAGATAAGTTTCAGAGGTATAGGTGCGATTATATGATTGCTTTGAGGAGTAGAAGGAAGATGAGCAAGTAGAGACAGTGAGCACTAACTGATATACCAGTTAAAAAGAAATTATTTAGGCAGGTAGTGAGGGTAAGGAAGCCCTCAGTAAGGTTTTCCTTTTAATGAAAAGCAGCCCCCAAATCATTTTCTTTTCTAGCAAAGAGCAGACTGTAAAATCGAGTTGCAGACGTAGACAAGCAAGCTGGAAGCTTGCCTGGGTGAATGCTGGCAGTTGTGCCAATAGGAAAAGGCTATCCGGGACTAGGGATGTTCAAAATGGTGGCTCTGTCTTCCCTTTTCCTGTCCAACCACGTGTGCGGTAGGGAGCAGACAACGTGGTGCCAGCCAAGTGGAAAGCCTATTTGCATAATAAGATTAGGGTGGGGCAGCCAGCTTCCTGGCATGTTATGTAACATCACACCCGGTCCAACCAGTCTTTGGGCCCTATGTAAATCAGATCCCACCTCCTCAAGCCTGTCTATAAAATCTGGTGCACTCTGCAGTGGGCCAGAAGTCCCATTTGGGCACCCCTCTCTCTCACAAGATAGAGAACTGTTCTTTTTCTTTCTTTTGCCTGTTAAACTTCCACTCCTAAACCCACTTCTTGTTGTGTCTGTGCCCTCAGTGCCCTTGGTGTGAGACAATGAACCTCAGGTATTTACCCCAGACAATGATGCCGCTTCATAACTACTCTTTCAAACATTGTATGAAGGAGGAAGAAGGAAAACCAACGATGCCTGGAGTTAATCTCAAGAGAAGAGATTTTGTGGGGTTTTTTTGTTAACACTAGTTAGAGCAGTGATGTCCAGTATGGTAGCCACTTGTCCTGTGGCTGCTGGCCAGTTGAAATGTGGCTAGTTCCAAAAGAAGACGTGCTATGAATTAAAATTTACACTAGAGTTTGAAGACTTAGAACAAGAAAAAAAGAATATAAAATATCTCGAAATTTTTTTATATGGAATACAATGAAACATAATAATTGGATATATTGGGTTAAATACAACATTTTATTCCAATTGTTTTCATATGTTTCTTTTTGCCTTTTTTAAATGTGCCTGTTTGAAAATACAAAATGTATACCTGGCAAACATTACATTTCTACTGGAAAATGCTTGGCTGGAGCACGCTATAGGTGAATAAATAGTAATAGCAATAATAATATCTACGGCAGGCAGAATTCTAAGACGGCCCTCAGGTTTCACTTTTGTGGAATCTTTTCCTCTTTGAGTGTGAGTGGGCCTCCTGAGCATGAAGGGTTATCACACCCTCAAATAGAATACTAACCAGGAGACTTCCAGTAAATCAGAATGGGGATTACTCTATACGGCTCTAACCCAATCAGGCATGCCCTTTAAAGGAAGGTAAAGAATCAGACAGCTACTCCATCATGGCCTCAAAGAAGAAGCAGTAAATGACTATTGAGGTGGGGACAAACTCTTGGAGGAATGGGTAAGAGACCAGGCTCCTGGAAAGAAAAAAGTAATGTTTGAGGAAAGTACAGGAATGCTACAAAGTGAGGGATCAAGGCACCACAAACCCACTATGCCTACTTCGTCATGACTATGTGAAAATACAAGCCACTGATGGAGTCATTCTAACAGGTCTGCCTTTCCAAGAGAGCAATATCATGCAGATTGCCACCGTTTATGACTGACTTTAAGATAAAATGTTACATTGAAAGGTTTGAAAAAAAAGCCAGAAAAAGAGCATGGTACAGTTGTTACTGAAACAGAAATCATGTTTGCAAACTGAAGACACTATCTAGTCTTCTCTGGTATTATTTGTGTCGTGTGTGGTGTGTGTGTGTGTGTGTGTGTGTGTGCATGTGTGTGTGCTCATTTAAGTCTCTAAAAGCTGGCAGTAGATGAGCTGAAATAACTACCATTTTGAGAGATATAAATGATTATTTGCTGTCAATCTCAACTAAAAAAATACTTCTAAAATATGTAGGATTTTTTTAGACTGTACAACTAAGATAAAGTGAATTCTCATCAGTGACTACATTAAAATTAGATCACTAAAAACTTTCAGCCTTTTGCATCAATGATTATGCCACTGGAAAGAAAGGTCCACAGTATCAAGGCATGGAAT
Organism: Nomascus leucogenys; assembly: GCF_006542625.1. Classification (NCBI taxonomy): domain Eukaryota; kingdom Metazoa; phylum Chordata; class Mammalia; order Primates; family Hylobatidae; genus Nomascus; species Nomascus leucogenys. The sequence goes on from NC_044396.1 coordinate 3,554,308, forward strand.
ATTCCTTATGAAGGTACCTGGAGGAAAATTCCATCCCCTATGTCTTCCTAGTAATTAAAACAATGGGTAATAAAGTTACTATCATAGAAAAAGAGTTAACAAGCTGAAACTATTATAAGAGTCAAATAAAAATGAATTACTTCCTGGTTCAAGTTGGAGGAAGTAGGAATGCCATTACATAGCTAAACTCCGGGCAACTAGACTGATAAACAATTATCAGCAAACAGTAAAGCTGAGTTTATATTCATGTGTACTGACCAGGGCAGGCATGTTGATAACTTGGTAGTAAACATGTTGTGCCTAAGACAATTCAATAATAAAGCTTAGATATAGAAAATCATAGAAACTCAAGTCATTCCCAGAAAGTATCATTTTGCTCAGAAAAATAGTCAAAGAAAAGAGCAATTCTTCCCTATGTAACAAACCATCCTCTTAACTCACATAAATCCCACCAGAATACCCTAAAATAGTAGAGTCCCTTAAAACCATTAGGTGAAGCCAAAAGCAACCTTCTACTATATCTATAGGAGCTGACTATGACACTTCATTCTGGCCTCACTATGGAGTCACCTGATAGCTTTTCTGGCCCTTATTTTATCCCAAGAGTAATGTCCTATACCTGTATCTTTTCTACTCTGATGACCAAGGACTGTCTTTATTGTTTTTCCAGGCTGGCCTGCAAGTATTAAACATGGCCCCCACTAGCTTCTGATCACAGGACTCAGTTGTGAGGCTCCACCTGTGCTATGATCTGAGTGTTGGTGTCCTCCCAAAATTCATAAGCTAAACTCTAATTCGCAATGTGATGGTGTTCGGAGGTGGAGCCTGGGAGGTGATTAGGACATGTGGGCTCCTTTCTCATGATTGGGATTACTGCCCTTATAAAAGAGGCCTCTGAGAGCTCCCTTGCCTCTTCCACCATGTGAGGACACAGCTAGGATATACAATCTGTGGAACCAAGAAAGAGGTCCTCATCAGATACCAAAGGTGTCAGCACCTGGATTTTAGACTGCCCACCCTCCAGAATTATAAGAAACAAATTTCTATCGTTAATAAGTCACTCAGGCTACAGTATTTTGCTATAGCAGCCCAAATGGGGTAAGACAACCTGGAAGGCCACAGCCAGGTTTTCTGGGTCTACAGCTTGAACTCTGACACTTCTGCTACAAACGTAGGCAACTACATAATTGAAATGCAGTCAAATTCCTATATTAAAAATTTCGGGGAACAGAGCAAATGCTATCTTACAAATTAACAGTATAACAAGTGAAAGGCAGGTGTCACATTTTAGAGGACAAAAGTTGATTGACCATGTATTTGAAAGTGTTTATAATGATCAGCCATATTCTTCAATCATCCTTCTTTTAGTTCATGTTATTAGGTAAATTGAGAGACTGTAAAGAGCCCTGAAGCTCTGCCCCAAAGGGTAAGATTCATAAATACAAATATGTGCCGTTGCCATATGAAGAGAATCAGGCTCTTTTCATAAACATAATATAGTCATAAGCTGAAAACTCACTTTAATCTTATTTTCTACAAAAGGAAATTTAACCAAATGTGGAGCTTTCTTGAATCCCATTCAGAGGGTTTTTACTAATGGCAAAACATAAGATCCTGTGATAAGGCAGCTTAACTTCTGAAAAGGGTTCACTGCACAAAAATCTAGAAAGGTCTAATGAAGTGTGAAAAAACTAAAGCTGTATACACACACACACACACACCAAATACCAAATGCAAATACGTATAATTATAATTACATATATAAGCATATATATATATAAACTTCTTTCAAAATATACCAAGACAATATTTGCCTTTGATAAAAATCATGAAATTAGTAAAATTCTGCAATCTAAATAAAAATAGAGATCCAAAAATACAATCCACTAGAATTTGCTAGTGTTCTAACTACTTCCCACTGAAAAATCTGTAGTATTCCATGACAATAAAAGAAAATTTTGGTGAGGCCATGGCATTAATGTGCTTCTAAAGGAGCCTAATTTTAAAAATTGAGAAAAACTTAAGGGCACCAAAGAAATGTAGGAATACTTTTAACTCACTACTAAAACCATATAGTGTATATGTATGGCTGCATATATAATTTATTAAATCAAAATAATCATTTAATTGCCTACTCTTATAACAATAACAGTTATTTAAAAGGTTTTACTTGAAATTTATCATTTTTAAACCTTCACACCTAGCAGAAGAAGGCGGCATAATCAAGTCTTTCTGCTTTGGAGATGAGCGAACCAAGGCGCATGGAGGGTAAATGATTTATCTGATTTATTATGATTTATGTCATAGATGGCAGAGAAAAACCATAACCTAGGCCCTCAGATTACAGTGATGTTGCTTTCATTAAAAAAAAATCACTAGGCATTGTGCTAGGCTCTGAAAAGATTCTAAGAAGAATTTGGTCCAGTTACCATCCTTAAGAAGTTTAGAGACATCAAAAACTCACAGAGGCAATGGGTATGTTTATTAATTAGAAAGATGCAAAACAGTATGTTTCCAAAGAAAAGAATGAAGAAGCTACTATTAGGTGCACATTTAAACTGGATAACAGAAACCATGTAGAAATGTTGGAGCCAAACAGCTATGAGGGGTTCTACAGCTCTTTCTACTCCATGTGATCAGTCTACCCAAGAATCCGTATAATATGCAAAATCCTTTCCAATCTCATGCCCTTAGAACTACTCAGCCTCTTGCAGAATTAGAATGAGGATGTTAGAAATGGGTTATTGGCACAAGTAATGAATGCTTCAGCTTTAATATTGGTTAGGAGTTTCAATTATAATCAAGTAAATGAACTTACTTCGAGAGAGATTCTCAAGGGCTTTCCCCAGCTTCTTGCTCTCTTGAAGGATGTGATTCAATTCATCAAAATCACGGCTTTGTGGTTTAGTCCTCCAGTTCCACTTTGGATGCTCTACTGACCTTGGCACTATGTTTAAAAAAAATGGTAATTTCATAAGCATGCTACATAATGACATAAACTGACTATTCATCATCACGTGAAAGATTGTACCAAGATCAATGTATAGAATAAAAAGTGTTTATCTTGAAGATGGTTTTTTTGTGAGAAAAAAGAGGGGAAGATATGAAGCCAGGCTTAAAGAAAATACTTTAACTGAAAAAGTAAAGGGAAGTGTGGTGGAGTTTATAGAAAAAAGAAAATTCAGGTATTAACTTAAAACTAATTTCTAAAACACAAGGAGAAACACACAGGCAAAGTGTATTTTGTATTATGTCACCAGCCTAAAAAAAACACTAACTCCCTCAACAGCAACTGGTAATTATTGAGTAAATATTTTTAGGACATTCATAGAAGGCTAAATATATGTATTTATCTTCATGTCCTCCTCAAATTCCCACTAAAATGACATTACAGTGAAGGGATGTTTTTCCTCAAAGAATGAGTTGAACAAGCATAGAAGACATTATTAGGCAAGAAATAGCAATGTATTTTGAGAGAAGATGCAAAATGTATGGATGAGTGGTAACTGGATTTTGCAAGGTAAAGAAAACTGAAACCTAAGTCTCTGAACAGAGGAATGCCAAGAAAGTCAACATGTCACACTATTTAAATATTAAAGCTTCAATCCAGGAGAACAATGTCAAAGTAATAATAATATAAGAACTTAATTGCTTTTCAGATTTAAAGGGCCCATTAAATGTCCAGCACAAGTCAAGGCATATTTTAAAAAAAATGTTTTCATAGTGGCAATAAAGAAAACATTGTAAAACTTTTCAGGGGCAAAAATAGCAAATCAAATTGATACCAGACTTCTCAAAGGCAACACTTGGCCTAAGAAGACAAAGAAGCAATTCCTTCTAAATTCCAACTATAGAGTACTTCTTAGAACTGTATACCCAACGAAGGAACCAATTAAGATACTTTGAAGGACTGAACAATTTATCTTGCAAAAGCATTCTTTTTCAGAAAGCTCCTACTGGAGGTGCCCTACCAAAATGACCAAGTAAATCAAAAAATGGCAAGACTTGGATTTCAGGAAACAGATGACCTCCTACTCTCCCAATATGGAAAAGGAACAGGGAATTCTCAGGAAGATAGTGAAAGACAGTCTCAAAAGGCAGTTGAGAAAAAGTCTAGAAACCAATGAGTCAAGCAGGGAGCAAGAGGACAGAGGGCTACAGAAGAGAAGTCTCTAAAAATTTTTAAAATAAAGGATAACTATAAAATAGAAGTTAAGTTTACTTGTCTCTGATCGTACTGAGAAGTTTTAATTCTTTGGGCAGGGTTTGGCAAAGCATTAGTGATGGGTACACAGTAAACAAAGCAAACAGAAAAGCAAGAAAACTGTCAATTCTAGAATAGTTGGGCATCGTATGGCTCAACTGTGAACAATATTAATTAATTAGTCATAATAATACCAATATAGAGTACATATTTAATTAACATTTGAAATAACTGCATTACTATACGGCCAGGATGAGATCGGGGTTAGAGTTTGGAGCACAAGGTATGAAGGATGTCAAGAGATAATGCCTCAAATTTAAAAAGGAAGAGAACCTTATGTTTGTGTAGATTGAGGAACCAGAAGCAACATCTAAAAGAGGTGAAAGTGATTGCAGGTTAGGAGCCGAGTCGGGTAGAAAAAAAGGACACCACTATCTCATATTACTACTTAAACTTTTTAAAACCATGTACCATTATGTTTTGATAAAAATAAAATAAATTTAAAAAATATTTATATGGTAAGGACATAGGAAATAGTCTCCAACTAACAACATATATCATTCTGTCACCTTTTTAAAAAGTAATCTGTCAATACCTATTATGATGAAAAATGCACTGATGCTGTGACCCAGCAATCTTATGTCTGGTAAAGTCATCAGAAAGAAATGAAAGCACCTGTATTTACATATATATATATATATATATATACACATACATATATGTGTATATATATACGTATATACATATATATGTGTATATATATACGTATATACATATATATGTGTATATATATACGTATATACATATATATGTGTATATATATATACGTATATACATATATATGTGTGTGTATATATATATGTACAAGGTTATTTTCACAGAAAGTGAAATATTTATTTTAGCAAATATTTCATGGCCACAAAACCCTGTTAGTAATCTAAATGTCTTTCAACAAAGGAATGGCTGAATAAATTATCTCACATTCACATTGTATATAATTATTTAAAAGGGCAAGTTAAATCTAAGTATATTACCATAAAGATATTTCCACGGTGCATTTTATTTTTATTTTTATTTGTACAAATATATAAGGTATACATGAAATTTTTTTACATGTATATAACACGTAGTGATCAAGTCACTGTATGGCTGAATTGTGAACAACGTTAATTAATCATAATAATATCAACATAGAGTTCATATTTAACCAATACTTAGGGTGTGCGTCGACCGAGTACAGTACACTTGTGTTAACTATAGTCACCCTACTCTTCTATCAAACACTGAATTTATTCCTTCTATCTTACCGTATGCTTATACCACCCTTTAGCCCACTTCTTTCATTTTCCCCCAGGCCCCATCACCCTTCCCGGTCTCTGTTCTCTATCTTTCAATCCCTTACCTCCATGTGATCAGCTTTATTATCTCCCACACGTAAGTGAGGGCATGCAATGTTAATCTTTTTGTGCCTGGCTTATTTCACTTAAGATAATAACCTCCAGTTTCACCATGTTGCTGAGAATGACATGATTTCATTCTTTTTTTTTTAATGACCAAATAGTATTTCATTGTGTATACGTACCAAATTTTCTTTATCCATTTATCCGCTGATGGACACTTAGGTTGATTCCACATATTTTCTATTGTGAACAGTGCTGCAATAGACATGTGAATGCAGGTATCTTTTGGATATATTGTTTGCTTTTCTTTGGGTAGATACCCAGTAGTGGGATTGCTGGATTGAATACTGGTTCTATTTTAAGTTTTTTGAGAAATCTCCATACTGTTCTCCACAGCTGCTGTACTAGTTTACCTTCCCACTAACGGTGTATAAGAGTTCCCTTTTCAGCTGGGCGCGGTGGCTTATGTCTGTAATCCCAACACTTTGGGAGGCCGAGAAGGGCAGATCACAAGGTCAGGAGTTCGAGACCAGCCTGGCCAACATGGAGAAACCCCGTCTCTACTAAAAAAAATACAAAAATTAGCTGGACGTGGTGGCGGGCGCCTGTAGTCCCAGTTACTTGGGAGGCTGAGGCAGGAGAATCACTTGAACCCGGGAGGCGAAGGTTGCAGTGAACTGAGACCGCGCCACTGCTCTCCAGCCTGGGTGACAGAATGAGACTCCATCTCAAAAAAAAAAAAAAAAAAAAAAAAAGAGTTCCCTGAGTTCCCTTTTCTCTGCATCCTTGCTAACATCTATTATTTTTCTTTTTAATAATAGCCAGACAATGCATTTAAAAATAATAAAAACACATTGCTTAAGAATAGGTACAGTTCAAGGTCACTTTCATACAGCAAACCAACCCATCCATATCATATCTGCTAATGTGTACAAAGGAAAGAATATATAAAGACACAAACTATTTCTAGGGGAGTAGAATTTGAGGAGAGACAAGTGAAGGAGACTATTTCTCTTTCTACAGGTCTGTATATTTTACATTGTCAAAATAAATAAATATTACTTCTGTAATTTAAGTAAATCTAGAAATTAAAAATAAAAAATGAATGCAGCTGCCTTATCTGAGCTTCTTGGTTTAAGGGATCCTGGGACAGGGATATCAGCTAAAATTATTAATACACCAGCATGCTAGCAGCAGATAGTAGACACAGTAACCATGATCAATCCAGGAAACACTTCGAGGCCCACAACTGCTACCTCACAGACCATTCCCCAGGGGAAGCCTACGGAGGAACCTAGGTTTAAGAAGAGAAGTTCAGATAAGTGAGTGGAAAAAACAATATTTGTATCAGATTCTTCAAAACTTTGGCACTTTTGTTAACCCTCTTTGAATAATTTCTTTAATCTGCAATCTGTATCACTACATTATCTGATTTTCTGCTAATCACTATATGTTATCGAGGTCTCTCTTTATATTCTCTTTTTAATTTACAAAATAAGAACTCAGGTTTTTTTTTTTTTAAATCCTAGTCAATATCCCTGGATATCTACCAGACACAGCCCAGGTTCCCATCATCCCAGCTGAGCCCAGCACCTGCAGACCTACCCACTGAAAGCACCACATGGGCACGTCAGGTGAGGCCAGCAGAAGAACTGGCCAGTCTATGTACAGAATCATGAGAAACCATAAATTGTTGCTGTTTTCAGCCACTGAGTTTTGGGAAAATTATATGCTGCACAATAGATAACTAATTAATACCATACCCAGGAACATTTCCTTGGTAACTTTTGAGAGAAACTGAGACCAATTTCTTTTGATGTTTTTGTAGCTTGTGACAATTTGATACATATAATAAATCTTGCATAACTTATCATGGGAATCAAACTAGGACAACCAAAGCCATGGTATAATCAGGATCGAATCAGCCATGCTGGGTGATTTCAAAAGCTGTTTTAATAAGTAATGGAAAGAAATCTGGGAAGTCATTTGTCTGGTATACCGTCTTTGGATGAGAACATCTCTAAAATTTTCTGATAGATTGAAAACCTTATTTAAGTCATACTACACTTAAAAGTAAAGGGTTAACATTTAAAAATGTTTTAAAAAATATCCACAGGGAAAATGAAAAACAGAAGAACAGTGTCAACTACCTAATCAAACCTATAGAAGGAGATGACAGAATCTGAGATTAGGAAGAGTCTTTGGGGTCAATGATGCAGAGCTCACTCTAGTGCAGGTGCAAGGTACCCACAGCACCTTGCGAATGGCTTTTCCTCAGTCTTCCCTGAAGACACTATGTTACAAAGCAGCCTATTGTATATTAAGGAGTGCTAATTTTTGAACAATTCTTTATTATAGTCATCAAATTCTAATTCAATATGACCTCCACCAATCGTTTTAATGAGTTTAAAATAAATTTACTGTTTCCTCCACATAACATTTGAGATACTGTCTATATATTTCTTTTGAACCAAAATAACTTTCAACCGTGTTTTCTAAAATTTAATAAATGCTAATGTTCTTATCTGAAAGTTCTCCCCAAGTACTCTACTTTCATTTTAAATATGCCAGGAAATATCCCCAGTACTACAGTTATAATATACTGAAAACTGATTATAATGAGATAATTACTTCATGTCTTCTGCCTTCTGTATTTCCATATCATGATTTTTCAGCTATTGTTCTTCTGTCATTTTTTTATATTTATGTAGTTTGTACTTTCTATACATATATGTACATATATACTCCCTTTTTCCCTAAAATTATAATGACAGTCTAAAAATATGCAGCTATTTATCTCTGTATATTCTGTGCTAAATGCATCATTTAAAAAAATACCCTGAGAAAGCCTCCCTTAAATGCAGAAGCATAAACAAAACAACTGAGAGTTGATATCAATTTTTGGCTTTAACCTAAACCAACATATTTACCTCAATTTTCTTGTCTGGATTATACATTTGAAACGGTTATAAAGGATCAGTATTCACTATCATGCACAGAATATGGATAGTCAATGTCTTTCTTGTCATTTCTGCCAGATTCTGCTCATGATCTGCAACCATTCCATACAATAGGCAATCAGTGGAAATCGTTAATATTACAAGGCAAAACCTTCATCAAATCATACTTATCTTATCGATGACACATAACTATCGAAGATTTTTACTATAATGCTACCTTGAAGATCTTTGTCCCTATGCCAGCTTGCATTGTATAAGTGCTGTTTTTTGGTTATTTGAAAATGCCAAAACATTACAAGGCAAAACCTTCATCAAAACTTACCTATCTTATCTATGACACATAACTATTGAAGATTGATAGGATAATGTTACCTTGCAGATCTTGGTTTGTATAAGTGCATTTGAAAATGCACAATTTCTAAACTAATATTACATAAAGGCTAGAATATATTTTAGTAAAAATCCATCCTTACATTATCCTCATTTATTCATTTATTCATTCGATCACTTATGCACTCATTCACATAGCATAAATTATGTGTTTGTCACTGTTCTATATACATGGGGATTAAGGTAACAAAATACTCTGCACTGAAGATATTACATTCTACCAAGCTCACAGTCTTTTGAATGGGCTAAGAAGTTGCTTTTTTCTTCAGAAAGTTCTTCTGATTAATATATAGTAGCTATTTTAAGTAAATTTTAGACAGAATTTTTTTTTTTTTTTCAGACAGGGTCTCGCTCTGTCACCCAGGCTGGAGTGCAGTGGCGCGGTCTCATCTCACTGCAAGTGCCACCTCCTGGGTTCAAGTGATTGTCTTGCCTCAGCCTCCTGAGTAGGTGGGACTACAGGCACCCACCACCATGCCCTGCTAATTTTTTTTTTTTTTTTTGTATTTTTAGTAGAGACCGTGTTTCATCGTATTAGCCAGGATGGTCTCGATCTCCTGACCTCGTGATCCACCCACCTCTGCCTCCCAAAGTGCTGGAATTACAGGTGTGAGCCACCATGCCCGGCTAGACAGAATTTTTTTTTTAATGAATTGATAACTGTTTTTTTCTACCCACAGAAGTTAATTACTATTAAAATATTTATGTCTTTTTCCTTTTTTCTTTAAAACATATGAACAATACTCAGAAAACTTTTTGGTTTTATTCTATAAATATTTATTCCAGGCAATATTTTAGTTAAGAAAACATCCTTCTATTCCTAAAGAATTTTAACCTCATTATATTTACAATAAGAAATAGATGTAAATTTGTATCAAATAGCATTCAGTTATTGATTGAGTCAATAGTTTTCTTACTTGATCAACATGTATGATGTGCTTACATATAATGGTAAAACTAAAAGAACAGAAGAGAAAGAATAATAAAGGAATAATGATCAAAAGATATTCCACGCAAATATTAATGAAAAGAGAGCTGGGTGGCTACCCTAATATCAAACAAAATAGATTTTAGGACAAAAATTATTATAAGAGGCAAAGAAGGGCATTATATAGTGATAAAAAGGATAATCCATCAAGAAGATATAATAATTGTAAACATATAAACACCTAGCTGCAGAGCCTTAAAATATAGGAAGGAAATATTGACATAATTTAAGGAGTTAGAGGGCCCTATAATAATAGTAGTGGACTTTAAAATCCCCACTTTCGATAATGGAGCAAATAGATGAAGACTAGTAAGGACATGAAGGACTTGAACAACACTATAAACCGGTAAGACCTAACAGATGTATACAGAACATTCCACTTAACAAGAACACACATTCTTCTCAAGTGTGCATGGAACATTCTCTAGGAGAGATCTTATGTTAGGCAACAAAATAATCTCAAAAATTTTAAAGGATTGAAAAAGTATCTTCTCTGTCAACAAAAGAATAAAACTAGAAGTCAAAGGAAAAAGAAAAATGGGAAATTCACAAATATGAGAAAATTAACAAATATACTCATTTATAATGCATGAGACAAAGAAGAAATCACAAGATAAATTAGAAAATACTTTGTGACCAAAAAAATATGAAAACAACATACCGAACCTTACGGTATGCAGTGGAAGCAGTGCTCAGATAGAAATTTATAGCAGTAAATGTCCCCATTAATAAAGAAGAAAGATGTCAAATCAATAACCTAACTTTACACCTTAAGGAAGTAGAAAAAGAAGAGTGAAATAAACCCAAGCTACCAAAAGGATGAAAATAGTAAAGGTTAAAGCAGAGATCAATGAAATAGAATATAGAAAAACAATAGAGAAAATCGGCAAAACCAAAAGTTGTTTCTTTAGAAAGATGAAAAAGTTAACAAATCTTTAGCTAGATTGATTGAAAAAGAAAACTCAAATTATTAAAATTAGAAACAAAAGTGAGACATTACTACAAACTTTAAGAAAATTAAAAAGTATTAGAGAATACTATAAACAACTGTATGCCAAGAAACTGGATGACTTAGAAAATTTCTAGAAACATGCAAACTACCAATATTGACTCAAGAGGAAATAGAATATCAGAATAGACTTATAACAAGTAAAGACTTTCACTCAGTAATAAAGAAATCTCCCAACAAGGACAAGGCCAGAATAAAGTGGCTTCACTGGTAAATTCAACCCAGCATTTAAAGAAGAATTAACACCAAGTTTTATCAATTCTTCCAAAAAAACTGAAGAACAGAGAACACATTCTGATTTATTCTAAGAGGCCAGCATTGCCCCAGTACCAAAGATAAAGACATTACAAGAAAAGAAGATTACAGACCAATATCTTTTATGAATGTAGATGTAAAACCCTCAGTAAAAGACTAACAAACTAAATCCAGCAGCATATTAAAAGGATTATACATCACGACCAGGTATTTATCCTAGGAATTCAAGGGTTACTTAAGAAAATCATAAAATGTAACACATCATATTAATGGAATGATAAGAAAAACTGCAGCTTATCTCAGTTGATTGAGAAAAAGTGCTGGAAAAAAATGCGACACACTTCCATCATAAAAATATCCAACAAACTAGGAACAGAAGAGAACTTTCTCAACATGATAAAAGGTATTTTGGAAAAACTCACAGTTAACACCACACTCCATGACACAAGACTAAAAGTCTTTCCCTTAAGATGGATAATGAGAAAAGGATACCTTCTTGCTTTCATCACTTCTGTTCAACCTTGTATTGGAATTTCTAGCTGAAGCAATTAGGCAAGAAAAGAAAAATAAAAGGCAACCAAATTGGAAAGGAAGAAGTTAAACTATCTCTATATTCAGATGGCATAATCTGATCTTTCGAGAGTCCTAAAGAATTCACAATAAAGTGTTAGAACTAATAAACTAGTTCAGCAAAATTTTGGGAAATAAGATCAAAACACAAAAATCAGTTTTATTTCTACACCCTGGCAATGACAATCTAAAAATGAAAATAAGAAACAATTCCATTTATGATAGCATCTGAAGGAATAAGATCCTGTGGAATAAATTTAACCAAGGACATGCTAGTCTTATACACCAAAAACTACAAAACATTGTTTAAAGAAATTAAAGGGGATCTAAATAAATGAAGACATTACATGCTCGTGAACTGGAAACCTTGTTATGTTCCCAATACTCTCCAAAGCGATCCACAGATTCCAACGCATTTCCTAAGAAAATCCAAATGGCCTCTATGCAGAAATATTTGAAACAACTGACCCTAAAATTCATATAGAACTTCAGGGCACTCAGAGTAGCCTAAACAATCCTGAGAGAGAAAAAGAGAAAAACAAAGTCAGAGGACTCATACTTCCCAATTTCAAAACCTATTACAAAACTACAGTTATCAAAACAGTGTGTGTGGTACTCACAAAAGGATAAACATGTAGCTTAATGGAATGGAATTGAGAGTCTAAAAATAAACCCTCATATTCATGGTTAATTGATTTTCAATGGGGTGACAAGATTATTCAATGAGGAAAGGATAGTATTTTCAAAAAATTGGTACTGAGACAACTGATTATCCACATGGCAAAAAATGGAGTTGGACACCCATCCTCTACTATATACAAAAATTAACTCAACATGGAACAACTACCCACATGTAAGGGCATAAACTATAACTCTTAGAAGAAATTATAGAGATAAGTCATTATGACCTTGGATTTGGCAAGAGTTTCTTAGATATGACGTCAAAAATACAAGCCAAAAAAAAGGAAAATAGATCAATTGAGCTTCATCAAAATTAAAAACTGATGTACATAAAATAACACTATTAATGAAGTAAAAATATAATCCCCCAAATGGAAAAAATACTCATAAATCATATCTCCGATAAGGATCTACTAGCCAGAATACAAAAAACTCTCATAACTCAAGAATAAAAAGTAACAACCCACTTAAAAAATGAGCTAAGTGTATGAATAGATATTTTTCCAAAGAAGATATTCAAATGGCCAAGAAAAACTTGAAAAGATGCTCAAAACTATTAGCCTTTAGGGAAATGCAAATCAAGACAACAATGAGATACCACTTTACATCCAACGGGATGGCTGTAAATTTTTTTTAAAAAGGAAAGGAAAGAAAGGAAAATAACAAGATTTGGTAAATACATGAAGAATTGGAACCCTTGTATATTGCTAGTAAGCATGTGAAATGGTGCAGCTTCTTTGAAAAAAAGTTGGCAGGTCCTCAAAGTTCCACATAGAATTATCATATAACCCAGCAAATCAAGTACACAGTAATATAAATTATTATATTATTTATATTATATAATATCAATTATTATCCAAATAATGAAAATGGTAATAAAAATGCTTGTATATGAATGCTCATAGCAGTATGATTCAAGACAGCTAAAAGATAGAAGCAAACAAAATACCCATCAGCAGATGAATGGATAAACAAAATGTGGTTTAATCACACAACGGAATATTATTCAGCCACAAAAAGGACTGAAGTAGTGTACATACCACCACAATGTAGATAAACCACAAAAACATGCTAAGTAAAGTAAGTCAGAGACAAAATGTCATACATTGTGATTTCACTCATATGATATACAGGAATACCTTGCTTTACTGTACTTCACTTTATAATGCTTTGCGGATAATTTTTTCGTCTTTCTTTTTTTTTTTACAAATTAAACATTTGTGGAGACCCTGCATTGAACAAGTCTATCAGCTTAATTTTTGCAACAGCATGTGCTCATTTTGTGCCTCTGTGTAATATTTTGGTAAGTCTCACAATATTTTAAATTTTTTCCATTATTATTATATCTGTGATGGTGACCAGTGATCAGTGATCTTCGATATTACTATTGTAATTGTTTTCACATGCCAGAAACCACACCCATGTAAGATGGTGAACTTAACCAATAAATGTGTGTGTTCTCTCTACCCCACTGACCAGCCATTCCCTCACCTCTCTCCTTCACCTTGGGCTTCCCTATTCCCTGAAACACAACAATTTTGAAATTAGGCCAATCTAAAACCGTACAGTGGCCTCTAAGTGTTCAAGTGAAAGGAAGAGTTGCAGGTCTCTGCAAAAGATAGAGATGATTAAGCTTAGTGAGGAATGCATGTTGAAAGACATGGTATGCTGAAAGCTAGGCCTCTGGTGCCAAACATTTAGCCAAGTTGTGAATGCGAATGAAAAGTTTTTGAAGAAAATTAGAAGTGCTATTCCAGTAAACACACGAATGATAAGAAAGTGAAGGAAGCTTATTGCTGATATGGAGAAAGTCTGAGTGGTCTGGATAGAAGATCAAATCAGCCACAACATTCCATTAAGCCAAGGTCTAATCCAAAGCAAGGTCCTAACTCTCCTCAATTCCACGAAAGCTGAGGAAGCTGCAGAAGAAAATTTGAAAGCTAGCAGATGTTGGTTCATGAGGTTTAAGGAAATAAGCCATCTCCATAACATAAACTTGTAAGATGAAGTAGCAAGTGCTGATGGAAAAGCCACACCAATCCAGAAGATCTAGCTAAGATAGTTGATGAAGGTGGCTACACTAAAAAACAGATTGTCAATGTAGACAAAACAGTCTCATGCTGGAACAAGATGCCATTTAGGACTTTCATAGCTAGGGAGAAGTCGTCAATGCCTGGCTTCAAGCTTCAAAGGATAGGCTGACTCTCTTATCAGGGGCTAATGCAGCTGGTAACTTTAAATTGAAATCAATGCTTATTCACCATTCCAAAATTCCTGGGGACCTTAAGAATTATGCTATATCTACTCTGTCTGTGCTCTATAAATAAAACAACAAAGCCTAGATGACAGCACATCTGTTTCCAGCACGGTTTACTGATCATTTTAAGCCTGCTCTTGAGACCTACTGCTAAGAAGAAAAGCTTCCTTTCGAAATGTTACTGCTCATTGAAAATGCACCCAGTCACTCCAGAGTGCTGATGGCAATGTACAAGGAGATTAATATTTTTGTGTCTGTTAACACAATATCTATTCTGCAGTCCATGAATCAAGAAGTTATCTGGACTTTCAAGTCTTATTACTTAAGAAATACATTTTATACGGGTATATCTGCCATAGACAGTGATTCCTCTGATGGATCTGGGGGCAAATAACTTGAAAAACTTCATTAAAAAGATTTACCATTCTAGATGCCATTAAGAACATTTGTGATTCATGGGAGGAGATCAAAATATTTATATTAACAGGAGTTTGGAAGAAGCTAATTTCAACCCTCATGGATGACTTTAAGTGTCCAAGACTTCAGTGAAGGAAGTAACTGAATATACGGTGGAAATAGCAAAAGAACTAGAAATAGAAGTGGCATCTGAAGATGTGACTAAATTGCCACCATCTCATGATAGAACTTGAATGGATGAGGAGTTGCTTCTTTTGGCTGAGTGGAAAAAAGTGGTTTCTTGAAACAGAATCTACTCTAGGTGAAGATGTCGTGAACATTGTTAAAATGTTACATCAGCTTAGTTGATAAAGCAGTGACTTAAAATACTGAATCAACTTAAAATATCACATCAACTTAGTTGATAAAGCAGTGACAGGGTATAAGAGGATTGACTCCAATTTTGAAAGAAGTTCTACCCTGTGTACAATGCTACCAAATAGCATCACATATTATGAATAACTTTTTCATGAAAAAAAGAGTCTATTGGCTCCATGAGTCCATTGGCAAACTTCATTGTTGTCTCATTTTAGGAAATTGCCACAGACACCTCAACCTTCAGTAGCCACCACCCTGATCTGTCTGCAGCCATCAACGTCAAGGCAAGGTTCTTCACCAGCAAAATGATTATGACTCATTGAAAGCTCAGATGATTGTTAGAATCTTTGGCAATAAAGTATTTTATTTAAGATATGGTACATTGTTTTCTTATACATAATGTTGTTGCACACTAGACTACAGTAGAGTATAAATATAACTTTTTTATGTGCTGAGAAACAAAGAAAATTGTGTGACTGACATTGTGATATTCACTTTATTGCAGTGGCCTGGAACTGAACCCACAACATCTCCAAGTTTATGCCAGTACCCAGAATAGATACATTCACAGAGACAAAAAGCAGGTTGCCAGGGGCTGGTAGGAGGTGGGAATGTTGAGTCACTACTTACTAGGTACATGATTTCCTTTTGGGATGATGAAAATGTTTTCAAACTAGATAGGGGCTAGGTAGCGTAATATTGTAAATGTACTGAATGCCACTGAATTGTACATTTTAGGATGGTTAATCTTATGTTAACTTTATGTAAAAAAAGTCTTGGCGTGATTTGTTATAAGCCATAGTAACTGGAACATTTCTAAAAAGTTTTTGCCTCTCTTCAGGTATGATTTAAGGATCAGAGTTGTGTTTGTTTGTTTGTGTATTTGTTTCTGTTTGTTTTTCCATGTGACTTTGTTGAGCATAGTGTTTATAAATATTAATTAAGTCAATGCAGTTGGTAGTCTTGTTCAAATGGTCTACATTCTTACTAAATTTTTTCAGTCAATTTATTCTGTTTATATCTTCCTTTAGTTCTATAAATTTTTGCATCATGTATTGAGAACTTTTGTTATTGGATGCATAACCCTTTAGTATTATGATGTCTTCTTAATTAAACAACCTTTTATGATTATGATATGGTCTCTTTATCTCTGGTAATATCCTTTATCTTAAATTTTTATTTGGTGTGATATTACTTTAGCCATATAGGCTTCTTTTTGTTAGAGAGTTTCAAACTGTTTGTATCTGCATATTTTAAGTATGTTTCTTATATTTTAAAAAATCTATACTCTTTATTCAGTCTGACAATATTTGCTTTAATTGGAATGTTTAGTACTTTTATATTTATTATAATTGTGGGCACATCTGTACTTCAACTTACAATATTGGTGTCCAATTTCTATTTTTCCAGTCTGTTCTTTGTTTCTTTCTTACTTTTCTCCTGCCTTTGTTTCGTGAGGATGAATACTTTTTTCACATCCTAATGTGTCTACTAATTTTTAATTTAAGCATTTTGTGCTAGTCCTTAGTGATGATTTAGAGATGAAAAATGCATCTTTAACTCATCACAATCTATGTACAGAGATATTTTACTACTTCAGAAATAATTTGTTTTAACAAGTATTTCCAAAGAATAACCCTAAATCTGTTGTATTCTTATTGTCATATATATTAATTCTACATATGCTATTTTTTTAAAAAAAACATGTATTTTATTATTATTTTTGCTTTAAAAAGCTTGGTAACAGTCTAGTGAAACTAGAGGTTGGTAGTAGATTACCTGAGTAAAAAGGAATATATTCAGACACCAGACCACCAGCAGCACCCTGTGGCTAGAGAGCATCCTATAAAGAACACAGGACCTGCACAATGAGTGGGCCTTTAGGCATTCTCCCCTTAATGATGAAGTGGTCAAATTCAGAACTAATTCTATAATTTACTAATCTCCTAAGGTTTTGAACTTATCATTGGAAGAAAGCAAGAGTAAAAAGAGAGAGAGGTAGGGATCCATGATGAAAAGGGAGACTGAGACTTTATTCATTTCATTTTTTATTTCTTCCTTTATTCATTTTTATCATTTAGCGTTTATTAATTGAAACAGGCACCGTGTTGGATATTACTGGCTATACTGTTGTAAAAAAGACATGCAAATTTTAAACTTGTATATTTTTTAAAATGTTGGGACCTAATTCTATATACCAAACTGATGAAGCAGGACAATTTGGTTACAATCACAATTTCTGAAGAACATTTTAAGTTATTAACACTTCATATAATTCTCACAAGAACTTGGCGTGGTTAATGCAATACTTTTTATGAGTACCACTATGTAAATGAAGCTGCTCACAAAGTTAAATTTAGTTGCTTTCACAAATGACCCAGATGCAGATTCCAGTTAGCACATAGTGGTTTTTCAAACATTTTCAAACAAAGATAAATATTTTCTGCCTACTCCTTTCTCTGTTGAAACTAAAATCAAACATCTCACCCTGTAACAAGCACAAGGAATTGATGTATAAGAAGAACAGCTTGCAAGCTCTCTTTTCTTCCAGGAATAGCTGTGATTTGCTAGAGGCTCCTGAGATTTTTGACATGTTTATACATATGTGGGGATAGCAGAGCACTGGAGAATCCCAGTAGCTACCAAAGCAGTGGGACATTGAGAGAGAAGGGATACTTAGGTGGTATAGCTTGGATATTTGTCCTCTCCAAATCACATGGTAAATTTGATCACCAATATTGGAGGTGGGGCCTGGTGGAAGGTATTTGGGTTATGGGGGTCAATCCCTCATGAATGGCTTGGTGCTGTCCTCATGGTAAGGAGTGACTTCTCACTCTATTAGTTCTTACAAGATCTGATTGTTAAAAAAAGCCTGGCACCTGCCTCCCCTATCTCTTTCTCCTTCCTCTCACCATATGATGCGTGCGCCCCTTCACCTTCTGCCATGAGTGGAAGATTCCTGCGGCTCTCACAAGAAGCAGATGCTAGTGTCATGCTTCTTGTACAGTCTGAAGAACCATAAGCCAAATAAACCTTTTTTCTTTATAAAATACCCAGCCTCAGTCATTCCTTTGTAGTAACATAAAAACAAAGATATTACAGTAGTAGTGAAGAGACTATAGGGACTTCCATCACAAATTAACAAGTAGGACTTCAGGAAAATCCCAGATGAAATTTTTTTTAATTTTATTAAATGTTTTGAATAGAAATCTTCTTTGCTTCTATTCTAAGAGATGTAATTTGCTTTTACATACTTCATTAAATACAGATAGCTACTGCTTTCAATATGATGTAATGCTGCAATTGGCTATGAGAGGCAAGAGACCCGCTCCATGCAGTTTATATTCTTCAAGGAATATTACACTCAAAAAGGTCTAAGTGAATTACACATGTTTGAGAATATAAGTGAGCAAATACACATGTATGAATAAAGATCAATGTAAATGTGGAGTAAAAATGAAACTCACTAAGATTAAAGGCCAGAAATATCAGATGAAAAGTTGGGCTTCAATTAATACCTTTCCTTCATTTTCTTAACAAAATAAACTTACACGCTTTGAATAGCATTTGAATAAGAAACTTTCTTACATGATTTGGAGTCCGGTGATGGTGGAGAAATATTAGACACAGCAAGGTCACTTTTTGATTTTTTAGGCTTCTTTGCATTTAATTGCCAAGGTTTATCATAGCTTCTGAAATCCCTTCTTGTTCCTTTGGATTCTGTTAAAACAAAATATATGTAAAATCGCAACAAAGTGATTTCAAGATTGAGCAAAAGCCAAGTCCATGAAGTCATTAAATATACTTGACAAAACATATAGGTCACCTCATATCAAAAATAATGTACACACGCAAAAGTATTCCTTGTTTAATTTCATATGTAAATGAGACTTTTAAATCTGATATGAATCAGTTTATATATGCATATGATTAAGATTATATCATATAAAACTATGAAATTGGCTGGGCGTGGTGGCTCATGCCTGTAATCCCAGCACTTTGGGAGGCCGACATGGGTGGATCACCTGAGATCAGGAGTTCGAGGCCAACCTGACCAGTATGGTGAAACCCCATTGTCTCCACTAAAAATACAAAAATTAGCCAGGCGTGGTGGTGGGCGCCTGTAATCACATCTACTCAGGAGGCTGAGACAGGAGAATTACTTGAACTTGGGAGGCAGAAGTTGCAGTGAGCCAAGATTGTGCCACTGCACTCCAGCCTGAGTGATAGAGACTCTGTCAAAAAAAAAAAAAAAAAAAAAAAAAAAAAAAAAAAAAAAAAAAAAAAAAGACAAAAACAAAAAACAAAAAATGAAAACCCAGGAAATTAATTTGAAATGTTTTTCAGGCATGGGTCCCCATCACTTAAAATAACATTCTATGAATGTCATGGAATAAAGCATTGTATTCTGCTGTAAATAAAGACAAACATTTCAGTAAATTTCACTCACTTGATGCCACCTTATCTATTATGACATGTAAAATCATTGATATTCATGTAAATCAATTTACCTTCTATTGCAAGAAAGATAAATTTAAATCAACCAACACTGTTACTTTGAAATTCCCCTTAGAAGGTGGTCACTGTCTCGCCCATTCCACAATTAAAGGGTCTTTCAAGAGTTCATCCCTCTTGACTTCTTTTACAAGAATTTCATGTTTTTACACAGAACAATCTTTTTCCTCATCCCCATATCACCTGATAACTCTTTCTTCATCTCATTTATTCCTTCCTCATCTTCCATTCCTCTAATCTATGTGGCATTCTTTAGGGTTTCTTTATGCCTTCTTGTCTTAATTTACAAATTTAAAACCACCCTGGCTTTATGGATGACTCATAAGTCTTTCTCTGGCCACTCACTTATAAATAACTAACATACACCATTACACAGTAATGGATTCCGCAAACTTTCATGGTAAGGTGGTACTTAACTAGCTGTTACCCAATTTGTCCACCTCCAAAATCCCATTAAAGACCAAAAAGGCATGAAAATTCTAAAGCATTAGGAACATAAATATTTGTCCATGGTCTGCTAGAACCCAGGCAGTATTTCCATAGACAAGGTTAAGAGAGGATATAGGCCAGTCAGAAAGACAATGGAAGATTTCTAGGTGTCTACCCCAACCTTGGGGTCATCTCCTTATATTGTTTCACAGTCTTTCAGAATTTGTCTCTCTATATCCATTCTTGGACTATAAATTCTTCTAATGCAACATAGGTAATGCGAGAAAAAAACCTTGGTCATAAAATACAGCATCTCATTATATAAAGGAATATTAAAAGGAGCCAGAGAGGAATGAAATGAATGTTGTGGTTTTCTTTATTCTCTACTTCTAGCAAGAAAAAATCCATATTAATTGAAATAATTTAGCAATGATACTTTTATCCAGTTCATTGAAAAGAGATAAGAGACAGTAAGTCATACATCAATTTTGCAGAAACTTAAAGGATTCAACTAATATTGAAAATTTTAATAGCAACCATGATTTCACCTCTCTAAAATTTTGAAAAGAATCCAAATAGTTCCAAGCTATATGGAGAGAGAACAAAGAAGAGTCCATCTACACTATTTGTTGATAAATCTAGAACTAGATAGAACATTCCTCATTGAAGTTTGAATAAAAAGAGAAAATATTAAGAATCATTGTAATCATAGTTTTAAAAAATACTTATAATGGAAAGCTATTAAATGTTGGAATGTGACTGTGACTGTTTTGTCTTCTCAACAAAAATAAAAGAAGGTGGACTCAATGAAGCAAAAAGAAATTAGAGAGGAGATAAGCTAACCAGCCTATGAATAAAAATGTAACTGTGTACAGAAATAATAAAAAGAAGATGAGATAAAGAAGTAGCAACAGGAAACTAAAATGCAATACCAACATTTAAATTTGTGTTCAAAGCCAGAAAGAGAAAACTGATAGTGCAGAAAATTGAATCAGTGACACAGAGAAAACACTTTGCTTGATACATCTCTCTAAAAGAGAGTCAACAAAGAAAAGCAAATACAATGCCAAATGAAACAAGAAAAACAGAGAACAGTAAATAAGACTCAACTTATACATAATAGATTTTCCTGAAAAATCATAGTTGACACTCCAGTAAAATTTTGAATATCAGAAGTAAAAAAAAATCATGAGTATTCAAGAAACATAATTTCTTTTATTCCCACAAAGGAATAAAAATAAGGCTGTTTTCAAGATTCTCCTCCACAATATTAAATGACAGACTTTTAAGGAGAAAATGTTGTGCCCCAAGTTGCTAAATATATTTAAAGGCAACAAGAGGATATCTTCAGATATTTCTGAAAAGTATGATACCCATGTACTTTAAATATTGAGACATTTTCTGGCTAACTAAAAGATGCACCAGGCTGGGTGTGGAGGCTCACGCCTGTAATCCCAGCACTTTGGGAGGCCGAGGTGGGCAGATCATGAGGTCAGGAGATCGAGACCATCCTGACCAACATGGTGAAACCCCGTCTCTACTAAAAATACAAAAAAAAAGTTAGCTGGGCATGGTGGCGTGTGCGTGTAGTCCCAGCTACTCGGGTGGCTGAGGCAAGAGAATCGCTTGAACCCAGGAGGCAGAGGTTGCAGTGAGCCGAGATCATGCCACTGCACTCCAGCCTGGTGACAGAGCGAGACTCCTTCTCAAAAACAAAAACAAAAAAAAGATTCACCAAAATCAATAATTCAAAATTACAGTCAGGGTTTAAACTGGCATTATTTACCATCATTCAATTATAAACTCTTTAGTTGCATTAGTATCCAAAAATCCATCTCTGCTTTCCTCTTCCTTCCTGCCATACTTTCCTTCTAAAATTTTTCCTCTTCCTCTGGTCCATACCTTCCACATAAACACTCTTCCATCCTCAAATGTCCCATTTCATGTCTTAGCACAGCCCCCATTCTTTCCACAATAGCATTCCCTCCTCTGCAGCTTCCTGGGATGGTGGATGCTCTTGCCCCATGTCCCATGCTCCACCAACCACAGGCTGTGGAAGCAGGGCTGGATCTCCTGGTTCAGTGATACTTCTATGATAGAAGCCTCAACAGTAAAGTCAAAGAGTCTGCTCACTTATGGGAAATGTCCCTTAGCTATACTACTCATTTCTCTTCATTATCACTCATCACCATCCTTTTGGCCTCTGATTAATCTCACAGCCTTACTTCAGACAGTGGCACAGTCTTTTCCTGTCTCTTGTCCTTTCAACAACTTGAAAGAAACTATAGTGACCTCTATTCTTAGACAAACCATGCATTAAGCTTCATACTTCCTTGCCCTGCTCAACTCTGAAGAGCTTCGCTTCCCTGATATTTCTGCTACCCGCAAACTAAAGCTGCCCACATGACTTTCTCATTATATGGAATCATTCCACATCAAACATCTTGATCTCAAATATCACAGTCTCTCAGCACAGCTTGTATCCTTCTGCATTGCTCATATTTTCACTATATTGATCTCCTGAAAGTTTTGATTGGCTTTCTCTGTCTGAACCTCTCCCTCCACTTGCTCTCTACTTCTCAGACAGCCTGATCACCTGCAGTTTGCTCACAAATACCCTCAACTGCTTCTGCAAAACTGTTCTCCCACCCTTGCTGTAGTAACACAGCCACAATTCTCACAGTCCCTCAAACTGTTTTCTCTCTTCCTTCCCAGAACTTCTGGGCACTGCTAGAGTAAATTAACAATCTTACTCATAGTTTCCATGATTCATTAATAATTAATTCATGTCCTCGACTTTCGTTAGGCCCCAGAACTGCTGGGGCAATCTTTTTTAAAATTTTCCTTTGCCAACTCTTTTTTCCTTTCTCTTGGTGACTTTCCATAATTGGTGCCCTTACTTCAGTCTTCCCTATCTGACCCCCACAACCACTTGTCTTGGCAAATAGACAAAACTTAGGGCACCTGAAATCATCTCATGCTTGCCTTCTTCCAGTCCATCCCATACTCTAACTATAAACTTTACCCACATCTTCCTTTATTCTTTCACTCTTATTATTATCTGTATAATATTGAAGGTCACATCTGGGACTCCTGCTTTGACCCATCCCCAAAGCTTTAGACTCACATCCAATAGCCTGCTGGAATTATCCACTAAAGTGAGCCACGAGAAACTAAAATTCTTCAATAGGTACTAAGAGAACTGATAGAATAACATCGTAGTTCTTAATCATGATCTCTTTCCCATGGTGTTTTGTCCCACATTATCCCTACCCCTCCAATGCAGACAGGACTTTTAACTTGCTTTGAAACAGTAGAATATAGCAAAGGTGACGAGGTGTCAGTGTTATGATTACATTCTAGTATATAAGATCCATCTTAGTAGATTGGAATGAGAGAAATGCCCTTGTTGACTTTAAAGAAGTGAGTTGCCGGCAGGGCGTGGTGATTCACAACTGTAATCCCAGCACTTTGGGAGGCTGAAGCAGGAGGATCACTTGAGCCCAGGTTATAGTGAACTATGATCATGCCACTGCACTACAGCCTGGACAATAGAGCAAGACCCCGACTCCATTTTAAAGAAGAAGAAAGAAGGAAGAAGGAAGATGAAGAAGGAGGAGGAGGAGGAGGAGGAGAATAAGAAGAAGAGGAAAAAGAACAGGAGGAAGAATTAGTAAGCTGCCGCGATGTGACAGACATGTGGCAGGGACTCTGGGTTGCACCTAGGAGATGAGAGTAGCTCCTGGCTGAAAGTCAGTCAGAAAATAGGGACCTCAGCCCTATAGCTGCAGAAAATTAGTTCTGCCAACAACCCAAATGAGCTTGGAAGCAGATTCTTTCCTAGTCCAGCCTCCAGATGAGAATGTAACCCAGCCAACACCTTGATTTGCAGTCTTGTGAGACTGAGCAGAGGACTCAGCTAAACCGTGCACAGACTTCTGACACATAAACACTGAGGTACTTAATGTGTGCGATTTAAAATGCAGAGTTGGCCGGGCATGGTGGCTCATGCCTGTAATCCCAGCACTTCGGGAGGCCAAGGCAGGCAGATCACAAGGTCAGGAGATTGAGACCATCCTGCCTAACACAGTGAAACCCCGTCTCTACTAAAAATACAAAAAACTAGCTGGGTGTGGTGGCAGGCACCTGTAGTCCCAGCTACTCGGGAGGCTGAGGCAGGAGAATGGCGTAAACCCAGGAGGCAGAGCTTGCAGTGAGCCGAGATCGGGCCACTGCACTCCAGCCTGGGTGATAGAGCAAGACTCCATCTCAAAAACAAAAAAAAAAATGCAGAGTTTAATATACTCCTATCTCTCCAGATACTGATTTATAAAATATGGACTCACATGAGCTACAGTAAATTCATAGATGTTCATCTGATCTGCGTTTATGTGGTGGGTACCATCTTAGTACCTGCAAACCTAAGCCCCTGCCTACCTACCCATTCTACTTAGAATCTAAACCTAAGAAAGTTAGGGCCAAGAAAAAGTAAGAGTTTCTTCTTTTTTAGGCCAAAAGTTCATATTCTAACTTCCTATATGATGCAAATAACTTTTGTATGGATAAATGACATCATAGATGTCCACATTCTTCAGCGTATACCCTACTCTCTACCCACTTTAGTGTAGCTTAGAGACCTGGTATCAAGAAGGCATTCATATGAGATATAGCCAAAGAAGACCAAAATCCTTTCATGGGATCCCATAAAGCATGAAGAGGCGGAGAGAGGTGATAACGCCATCCAAGGAAGGTCATTTGGAGTACAGTCGGATTTCTACGGGAATCAGACAAGAAGTTGGTTACCCAAGCAATGGGCATGAGGGGATTTGGATTTGAAAGTAAATGTCAAACTAACAGACCAATGTGTAAACACATTTTATGAACAAAGATTTAGGTCAAGTCTACCTAATTCTCTCACCAGTATTTACTGTGGAGATGAGGCTATCATACACTCAGAAGACTAGTTCCCTGATGTAAAGAGTCAATGAATCTTCCCGAGGTTTACTACACAGGATAAAATTGGGGCATGGAGAAATAAAGAACAATCATCAATTCAGGCAACAAGAAAAGTAATCCTGTATAACTCTACTATTATCTTTCTATATAGATAAGCTATAAGTATTTAATTCAAATTATTCATTAAAAAATAAGTTTAGGATAACTAGTTCGAATTTACACAGGATAAAATCTTTTGATGCAAATCTGAATCTTATCTGTATTAAAATGGAATATGCTGATTCTTATATTTTGAGACATAATACATTACAATATATTCAAATTGAATAATTTATGACAAATTTTAGCATCTAGGTAAGGTCAGAGATGAACACATGAAATCTTTGGTAACTATCCATCTAGATTTATCTTATTAGAATCAAAACGGGTTCTGAAATTTTGACATTAAATGAATCCCAAATTAACTGTATATATATTCTTCATTTACCTGATTTTTCACTTTCTGCCCATAGAGCTGCAGATCCAGACAAAGTTCTTTGAAGTTGTCCACAGTTCCCTTGTTTAGACTGAAGATGGTCAATGAGAAATGGGATTGGCTGGTCAGGTGTCTCAGTTATTAACTTGGTCATTAATTCCTGAAGGCAGAATAGAGCGCACAATTTAATTAATGATAACAGCGACAGTAATAGCAAGCACTTACTTAGCATTTAATATCGTTAGGCACTGGTCTAACTGCTTTATATACAGCAACTAACTTCACGCTTATAACAATCTTTTCAGACAGCTACAAGTTACTGCCCTCATTCTGAGGGAACAATAGCAGAGAAGTAAATTGTTTATGTTACACAGCTAATGTGTGGCAAAATCAAGATATATTTAGTTTTTATTTTGTATTATACTTAGCCAACAACATACTAAAAGTTTAATCTAAATTCCTTTAAAATTACAGCTTAAGAATTTTAAACTTCAGTTTGCTATTTTGAGAGATATCATTATAAACTAAACTTTTGCTAAACTTCACCATCTACCTTATATCAATGTCATTTTTTTCTTCTTAATGGTATAAAAATAACAAAAATTAAGAAAATTTTCTTGGAATTAAAGAAACAAGTAATAAGTCACAGACTTACAGAAACCAAAAAGTGTCTTAAAGTCGTCTCCAAGAAATACAGAATTTTCTTTTGGTAAAAATGCCTGTTACGTGTCCTTCCTTTTTCCTTCCTTCTGCTCTTTTTTGAGTTAAGCAACGGTGAGTTCTCTACCTGCAAAGCAGGCTGTTCCATTTTGGACAGTTCTAATGATATTTTAAATTGGGCTGAAATCTGCCCAAGGGTAATATCTACATATTTTTTTTCCAGTCAGGAACAGCAAAGAGCAATCCCCAATTTGTAGTCCATTAGAATCCCTAGGTTTTTCGAATATGAACAGCTGTCAAGCCACGTGGACATCATTTTGTGCTGTGTAATTGGGTTTGTGAACTTGTGTGCACCATTTGTATTCATATCAGTCACATTTCATCTTATTGGTTTTAGCCTAGAATTCTAGTCTGTTCATTGCTGTTTTAAGCTAGGATTCTGTGAGAGGCAGTGTTCTAGTGCTCAAAAAACCAGACATTAAGAGAGCTAACAAAAGTGTTACTGGAAATTCCCCATTGCGTCTTTTTTTGTTGGTGGTGGTCTGTTTCCTTTGTCTTGAATGATGTTCTCTCGTGGTCAGATGGCTGGTTTGTCATCCTTCGGTCTCCAATGATACCTCTACGAGAGGTTACCCTAACCAATCTTCAGAAGTCTTTATTATTTTATCATTTTATCTTCTTCACAGCATTTAGCACTCTCTAGAATAATTTTGTTTAATATTTGCTCACCTGTTTCTTATCTCTCTCCTCCCCCACCCCTACTGTAGCACTTGGAAAAAGACTTGCTTAGTTTGATATCAATTTTCTCTGTAGGGCCTAGAACTCTGCCTAGCTCATAGCTGGTGCTGAATCAATACCTATTGAATGTATGAATCAATGAATCAATCAACCAATCAATGTTTGCTTTATTGACTACAGGCAGATATTAGTAACTAGAATCCCTTATTGTACCAATAAACAACAATTAAACCTTTTATAGCCCAGCAAAATATAGTGCTCAGACATGCTATATAAGAAACTGCTGTCCAGATTATCTAAGGGATATTTATTTACATGTTTACGTCTAGGAAAACATGGCTTTACCTGGGCAGAGGCTAAATGGATTTTGCAGATAACAAGATCCCAAGTGGATCATAGAGTCACGGATTAAATATTTCTGCATATTTAAAAAATGCGTAGATTGAACACAGAGTTAGAAGTAAAAGGAGCAAAGGATTTTTACCATAAATACATTATGATGCAAGATATTTATTAGACAAGTGTAATGCTTTTTATATTCTGAAAAACAAGTAAGCCAACAATCAGTTGTCACAGGTATTATTCATTTCTGCTATTTAATATTTCAATTATAGTTATAAATTAAAAAGGCCATTCTGCTACTGTTGTGAAGTTAATTGTAAAATAATGTAGAGTTCAATTAAATCCTAATTATACATCTGTGGAATGCAATCTAAAACATTTTGGATTTTACCTCTATTATGTATTATGTTTTATTTGAACTAATTTTACATTATAAAGAGTTGCAGAAAACAGAAACAAAAATAAATAGAAGGTACAACTGGATTGCTCTTGTCACAGAATGTCTGGATACTCAGATAAAGCAAAATTAAGTCAGGTAATGGAACTTTAAAGCCACAGCCATTTCTATCCTGACACCTCTGAAAATCTCATGGTTTTTGTTTTGTTTTTGAATTTACCTTTCAAAGTAGATGGAAAGTTTCCAGATTTCTTTTTTTAATAAACTGAAGCGTTCCTACATTTTTCTTTAGAAGAGGGATTATACAGTCATAATAAACCAAGTAATTACTATTAAGTTTTAAAAATAGTATTAGTCTATTAACTATTTTCGATACATTTGTATTGTATTAATGAATATATGAGATTAAAGACACAGGACAAGTTCAGTCATGAGCGAAATGATCATAGTTGATGTTTGCAGTAGGGTACGTTGGGTATCTTGGTTGGACAAGAGTCTAGTTTTAAATGATTGTATTTGCAGGAGTAATTACCCTGCTTCTCAATTAATCCATGTATCTGCTGGACTTGAATGATTCTGAGGACTTGAACTTGACAGAAACCCCTTTCCCAGACATGAAAATTTAAACCCTTAGATTTGCCAATCACGGCAATAAAAAGATCGATTTCTTTCCACCACTAGAAATTAGAGCCACAGAGGTAGACCTGAGGGACCGATAGATTTGGAAAGGTGAGAATCAAGTTGCACAGCTAGTATGTTAATTTGGAGTAGAAATCAATTGCAGAAAGTTTTACAGGAATCATTCACTGTAGGAAAAAAGTATTCTAGAGCATCAAGCCAGTTTCAGGTACATAAGCTGAGCACCAGTAGGAAATGGCACTTCCAGGGAGAGAGAAGAGCCTCACCTTCGATTCTTACCATCAGTGCAAGAGTTGTGACATGAGATTCCTTGGGAGAATAGGAATTTTTCAGGCTGTGGGTGTATGTAAATTAATAGAACAATGAAGTGGTAAGAGCACTCCTGCTCTGAAACAAAATGTTTGTGGACATTTTAGACTAAGTACTCAGGGATTGATAAAATGTAGGTGTTAATTTTAATATGATACTCTGTGCACTCACAGGCTAGTTAAACGGGGACATACAAGTTGCAAACAAAATATATTAGCAGCTGTCACCAACAGGAGATTTAGTTCATACTTATATCAATAAAATTAATATAAACCACACGCAGTTGAAGATACAGGAAACTAGTGATTAGACACTCAGGCTTTGAAATCTGATAGCCACTATTTTTCTTTTCTTTTTTTTGAGAGGGAGTCTCACTCTGTCACCCAGGCTATGGACAGAGTGCAGTGGCACAGTCTCAGCTCACTGCAACTTCTGCCTCCTGGGTTCAAGCAATTCTTCCACCTCAGCCTCCCAAGTACCTGGGACTACAGGTGTGCACCACCATACACGACTAATTTTTGTATTTTTTGGTAGAGACAGGGTTTTTCCATGTTGGCCATGCTGGTCTCAAACTTCTGACCTCAAGTTATCCACCTGCCTTGGCCTACAAAAGTGCTGTGATTATAGGCATGAGCCACCATGCCCAGCCTAATAGCCACTATTTGAATCCTTCATCTCCTACTTTAACATTCATATTCCATCTATTAGATGTGAAAAACAATAGTAGCTACACCATACAGTTGCCATGGAGATTAAATAAGATAACGACTGCAAAGCACTCATTAAGTGCTTGAGCTATATGTAGCCTACTGTGATGGACTAACACCTCTTTCTAAGGCTGGGAATGAATTCTCAGAATCTCCGTATGATCTGAGTTAGAGTTTCCCAGTGAAAGAAATGTGTAGGAGATTCAGAAAGCAGAGTGAAGCACACAAAAAATTAATCTTCGGAGTTGAATGCAGGCAGATGTGAGAACAGATGAGAGATTCACAGCAGCTTCCCAGCAAGCTTGTGGAAACCTCCACTGCTGACTGAGAGTTCCACAAAGACACCGAAGAATTGCCGCAGCTTCCAGGCAAGCATCTGAGAGCCACATGCTTCCCTGCTGCAGGCTGGTATATTCAGGGTCAGCTCCTCTGACCGTTGGTGATACCCCCTCAAACTTCAGCAGCATTTCCATATCTTCTGTGGCCCAACCTTCTAACTCTATATCATAAAGGCATTTTTAATAAACCCTATTTAGCGCAGGTACATAGAATGGTTTCCGTTTTCTTGACTTAACTCTTAGTGATATACTCCCAAAAAGTCTTAGCCAATATGTTTATTTTCACTATTGTTTTTCTACATTTATATATCATATATTTTATATATTTATATTATATATGTATATTTATTATTACTACTATTATTACAATATTTATCAATATACACTTGTAATATTACATATGAATAATACATATTTTATTGGATTTATATTTTCTGATAATAAAATGAATCAATGTTCTTTTTTTTTTTTTGAGATGGAGTCTCGCTCTGTCGCCCAGGCTGGAGTGCAATAGCGCTATCTCAGCTCACTGCAAACCTCCGCCTCCTGGGTTCAAGTGATTCTCTTGCCTCAGCCTCCTGAGTAGCTGGGATTACAGGCACGTGCCACCATGCCCAGCTAATTTTTGTTTGTATTTTTAGTAGAGATGGGGTTTCACCATGTTGGTCAGGTTGATCTTGAACTCCTGACCTTGTGATCTGCCCACCTCGGCCTCCCAGAGTGCTGGGATTACAGGCATGAGCCACTGCGCCCGGCCTCAATGTTCTCTTAATATTGTTTTTTATCAACTAGAATCTTTAACTTCATGAGTATAAAACATAGTGAGACAACTCCCTGCACTAATACCTGTTTCCTTTATTGTTAATTATAATTTTGTTGCTGGAACAAATACTTTTATTTTAAAATTATAAATGCATACAATTACAGCACTATTTACAATAGCAAAGACTTGGAACCAATGCAAATGCCCATCAGTGACAGACTGGATAAAGAAAATGTGGCACATAACATGGAATACTATACAGCCATAAAAAAGTATGAGTTCATGTCCTTTGAAGCCATAATTGTCAGCAAACTAACACGGGAACAGGAAACCAAATACCACATGTTCTCACTCATAAGTGGGAGCTGAACAATGAGAACACATGGACACAGGGAGGGGAACACCACACACTGGGACCTCACACCACACACCTGGGGGTAAGGGGAGGGAGAGCATTAGGACAAATACCTAATGTATGTGGGACTTAAAACCTACACGATGGGTTGATAGGTACAGCAAATCACCATAGCACATGTATACCTATGTAACAAACCTGCATGTTCTGCACATGTACCCCAGAACTTAAAGTAAAAGAAAAAAAAGGAAAGAAATGCATACAAAGACAAAATTCCTTTTTACAAATTTTGAAAAGCAACTTAGAGAACATAAATCATTATGTAATTATTGGGTGAAAATGTATATTATGCAACATGTAAGGGCTACTGGAATTTAAGGGTCTAATAACCAGTAACAGATAACCTTGTACTACTATTTAGAAAATTAACATGATTGAGCTGGAGAATGAATACTAACTAGTAACGATGATCGTCTCAAAATGCATTTTAATGTTAATTTTCATTAGATAAAAGCAAAGCCATAAGTAAGTTGGTAACTCATCATAGACTCACTTATTAGTAAAACTGGAATGAGTCATTAAGCAGCAGTAGAAATTATTAGTAAAAGATCCATTTCATTTGATAGAACCTGTAAGATCCCTCGATTATAAAACAAAAGAGCACTTGGGCGCACAGAAACTTCGATTTGTACACAATATTCCTGGTTTTTACCCATTCGTGTACTGAGCCTCTAAGGTTTCAATGACTTCAGGTTAAAAACCCTGGCTCTGGGTACCACAGCACACAGCCAGCATGGCACTCTGCCTAAAAGTTTGTGACTTGGGACTAACTTACTTTTTGCTTCATTTCCCTAACAGGAAAGTAATGCTTGTATCCCTTTTAACCTCAGGAGAAAGTTATTAGGAAACGAAGTTAAAACCATTTCCAAAATCCCAGGAATTTTTTACTACATGGCCTTTTTTGTTAAATCAATACATATGCAGGGCATTGTACTCTATTAATGATGGAGGTAGTACCAATCAGATATATTTTTTATTCAGCACCCATAAATTATCTCAAATGTTAATAGCATATGTCATGTTATCAGCTGTAGAATGTTATTTAGTTCACAACTAGCATTAAAATCTCATGACTGAATTTATTTACTCTAAATCTGCATCTGTTTCAATTTTCTGTTTTTAATTAGGTCTCTATTAAAAATGTGCATTTGAGATCACAGCCTTCCAAACATTCACCCCTACCACCACTACCCAACAGTATTTCATAAATAGGCAGGTAATGAGCATGGAACTGACAATGAATACATGAGAAAATATCCACTTGATATTTGGTTGCCTCCAAAAATGTATTTTATTCTCAAACCGCCCCCATTTAAAATTGATGTCACCATTCCCAGTGGATGAAATTCTACTTGGTTTCCACCCGCACTCATAGCCCATGCATGCCTTTTCTCTCATTCTATTTTTTTTGTGAATGGCAATAGAATGGTAAGGATGTTTTTTCTGCCTCATTACACCCCTAAGCTCTGTTACAAGTTTTGGCTTTGGTAAGAAACAGGTTCTAACGCAGTATCTAGGTTTCCATGCACAGTGAGAACAGGACAGACATCTCTCTGATCTCTTTCTGTCAGATTCTTCCCTGACATTCAGAGATCTCAGACTGTCCCCTAGTGGTTCAACCTTCCTCCACGTCAGATCCAAGTCGACACCTGCCCCAAATCTACTTAGCTTATTCCCAGTCAAAACTGTGATTTCGATGGAAGGCAGGAAAGCAATGTGAATAGTAATGATTTAAAATATCAGTCTTTTATTGAGCACTATTGGAGGCCGAGATAGGCGGATCACTTGAGTTCAGGAGTTCAACACCAGTCTGACCAACATGGTGAAACCCTGTCTACTAAAAATACAAAATTAGCTGGCCATGGTGGTGTGTATCTGTAACCCCAGCTACGTGGGAAGCTGAGGCAGGAAGATCACTTGAACCCAGGAGGCAAAGGTTGCAGTGAGCCGAGATTGTGCCTCTGCACTCCAGCCCAGGCAACAGAGAGATACTCTGTTTCAAAAAATAAATAAAATAAAATATCAGTCATTTATTGAGTCTGATAGGCACAAGTATCAGGTATTTTACATAGATTTAATAATTCATTATACATTTAAGAATTGCATATAAGATGCATAATCCAGACAACATATATGCACTTTTACAACGGTGCTTGTTAAAAGTTGTTTCTTAACTCCTTGCTTATTCCAGATCACATCTGACCCTCACCAACATCCCACCAATTCACACAGTCATAGCCACACATCCACAACTCTATAGGCCTCAGGAGTAAGATCTTTTGCATCCCTGATTTGAAAGGCTGTTGGCTTTCTTAAACACGATTTAATGTAAAATTAGGTTTATCATATCCATTTGTCATAAATTTTAAAAGCATAATTAGCCTTGTTGTATACTATGGAATAAAATCCAGAGATAAAGGTAGGAAAAATAAAAGAATAAGTTGCTTGAATAATGAAGATTAGGAATGATAAAAATACCACAACTAAAAACTAAACATTCTAAATTGTAAAGCTGAATCATAGACACTGAATTCTCTCCACTTTTAGTAATATAGGCAAGTAATAAATCTAACCAGCAGAACTATCCAATTATGACAAACGATGCAATATTTTGTCTGATGCCTACTAATACAGAGATGTCTTCTCAGGTTAATAATGGAACATTTAGTATTCAGTTTTAAACAGTCTTCATATAAAAGCACGAGCTTGTAGTTAAATTTCCAGGCAAACACCAAGGTTTCCAGTGAGAAATTAGCATATCCTATGGAAATATTTTCAGTTAATGATTACACTCCTCAACATAATAGTCTATCGAAGCAACTGATTTAGTGTTAGGTAGGACTTCACACAGTCTTACTTGAAAATACCTCTGTAGGAGTACAATATAGGTGACACTTAGTGGAAAGAGAAAAGCAGTTCAAAAAACTCAAATATATTAAATAAATGTGTGATGCAAGTAGCAGATGTATGTAGAAGTTCCCATAAAAAAGAAAATTACTTTATTTTAGCCTTCTATCATTTATAAAGAATGTGTACCTAAATGAGGTGCTCAGAATGACAGAATAATGAGAAACTGGTGATGGATACACTGTACCATCATAGCTGAACACTAGTACATACACAGACCTTACTTTATTTAGTTTTTTATTTTTTTATTTTTTTAAATTTTATTATTATTATGCTTTAAGTTTTAGGGTACATGTGCACAATGTGCAGGTTTGTTACATATGTATACATGTGCCATGTTGGTGTGCTGCACCCATTAACTCATCATTTAGCATTAGGCATATCTCCTAATGCTACCCCTCCCCCCTCCCCCCACCCCGATGGATTAAAGACTTACATGTTAGACCTAAAACCATAAAAACCCTAGAAGAAAACCTAGGCATTACCATTCAGGACATAGGCATGAGCAAGGACTTCATGTCTAAAACACCAAAAGCAATGGCACCAAAAGCAATGTCAACAAAAGCCAAAATTGACAAATGGGATCTAATTAAACTAAAGAGCTTCTGCACAGCAAAAGAAACTACCATCAGAGTGAACAGGCAACCTACAAAATGGGAGAAAATTTTCGCAACCTACTCATCTGACAAAGGGCTAATATCCAGAATCTACAATGAACTCAAACAAATTTACAAGAAAAAAACAAACAACCCCATCAACAAGTGGGCGAAGGATATGAACAGACACTTCTCAAAAGAAGACATTTATGCAGCCAAAAAACACATGAAAAAATGCTCATCATCACTGGCCATCAGAGAAATGCAAATCAAAACCACAATGAGATACCATCTCACACCAGTTAGAATGGCGATCATTAAAAACTCAGGAAACAACAGGTGCTGGAGAGGATGTGGAGAAATAGGAACACTTTTACACTGTTAGTGGGACTGTAAACTAGTTCAACCATTGTGGAAGTCAGTGTGGCGATTCCTCAGGGATCTAGAACTAGAAATACCATTTGGCCCAGCCATCCCATTACTGGGTATATACCCAAAGGATTATAAATCATGCTGCTATAAAGACACATGCACACGTATGTTAACTGCAGCACTATTCACAATAGCAAAAACTTGGAACCAACCCAAATGTCCAACAACGATAGACTGGATTAAGAAAATGTGGCACATATACACCATGGAATACTATGCAGTCATAAAAAATGATGAGTTCATGTCTTTTGTAGGGACATGGATGAAACAGGAAACCATCATTCTCAGCAAACTATCCCAAGGACAAAAAACCAAACACTGCATGTTCTCACTCATAGGTGGGAATTGAACAATGAGAACACATGGACACAGGAAGGGGAACATTACAGAGACCTTACTTTAATTCCATGTACCTTAAAAGAGAATTTGGGATGATAGTGTGGTTTAATAGGAAGGTACAGATTTTGGTGTTTGACCTGGATTTATAGTCTGGCTCTATGCCCCACTGTCCACATGAGTTTAAGCTACTCACTTAGTTCTCTGAGCCTCCATTTTCTCATCCCTAAAGTCGGTAGGACAATATCTCCCTTATCAGTTTGTTGTAAGGAGTAGAAAAACTGCATATAACATATCACGTGGAGTATATAACTAGATTTCATAGCAATGTGCCTTCCCATTTTGTTTCGTATAAGAAAAAAAATGTTTAGAGAGGGGTTGCCTGTTTGGTCTCTCTCAATGTTATATTTCTCAAGCAATGTGACAAGGAAACAACTTGTCACATTGTCTTGCAAGTCATCCCCCAAGAGAGTATTCATCTCCAGGCAATTGCATGATCAAATCTTTAGAGCTGCTAAGCTGGAAATAGTATGCCCCTTCCTCATTCACAAGGACCGTTTTAGTCTCCTAAAATTCATCACTCTCCAGTTATGGTAGTCACCTTTTTTGCTTTACATCTAGCACCAAAAACCAATTCTCTGGTTTTCTGGATACCAATCATATGTCCAACAGTTCCATTCAATTCTGACAGTATGTATGCGTTGGCACCAAATCCTGCAAATTAAAGACTCAGTCTCACAAGATTCAGATGCCACTGAAAAGTCCTGGGCCACCCATACTTCTGACAAATTGGCTATAAATAAGCAGTCCCTACGATCTCCTTAGGTTTGATAATTTGCTAGAATAGCTCACAGTACTCCAGGTATCACAGTATTTTCTATTACAGGTTTATTATAAAGGATACAAGTGAACAGCCAGATAAAGAGATACATAGGGTGAGGTCTGGAAGGATCTCAAGTGCAGGAGCTTCTGTCCCTGTGGGGTCCGGGTGAACCACCCTCCCAGCATGTGAAATGTGTTCCCCAACTAAGAAGCTCTCTGAATCCCACCATTTAGGTTTTATTTTTAATTTTTTTATTTTTTAATGGAGGTTTCATTACCCAGGCTTGATTGATTAAATCTTTGGCCTTTGGTGATTGGCTCAATCTCCAGCCTCTCTCCCGTCTTAGGAGGTTTTGGGGTGGGACTGAAAGTTCCCAGCTTCTAATCAAGGTTTGGTCTGCTGGCAAGCAGCCCTCAACCTGAGGCTATCTAAAAGCCTGACAAGTCACCTCATTCGAACAAAAGAAGCTCCTCTCACCCTTATCACGAGGAAATTCCAAGGGTTTTAGGTTCTATGTGTCAAGAACTAGGGACAAAGACCAACTGTGTTTCTATGATACCATACCACTAAGCACCACAGTTCACTTTTGCCTGTTGTCAATGTTAAAATAAACAGGCACATACAATATCTATTACCTAAGTCTTATTTGCTTTGCTCATTCTTATGTTTGTGAGATTTACTCATTACTCCATATTTGCCCATGATATATGCATATACTGCATATAGCTCTAGTCTGATTCATTTTCATTGCTGTTTAGTTTTCACTGTATGAATACACCACAGTTTATTCATCCACTCTAGTATTAAAGGTATTTGAGTATTTCCATTTCTTGGTAATTATAAATAGGGCTGCTATGATCAGTCTTGTATGCACATGTGCACAAATTTCTGTTGGACTTATCCCTAGCAGAGGGATTCATGAGTAATAACATGTTTGTCTTCAACTTTATTAATTTCAGATAGTTTTATAAACATGATTGTAAACAATTGTCTCCCACCTGCATTCCCATTTCTCTACATCTTCACCAACATGTTGTCATTTTAATTTTTTAACTATTCTGCTGTTGTAAAAGAATCCCTATGATTTTAATTTGCATGTCCATGATTACCAATGGAATTTAGCACCTTTTCATATATTCAATTGTCCTTCAGATACCCTCTGTTTTGAAAGCACCTGTCTAAATTTATTTGCCATTTTTCTACTTAATGCCTTTTTTTTCCATAATGGTCTGTTGAAGTTATTTGTGTATTTTCGATATAAGATCTGTATGGGGGGAGATTGCCTTTTCATTCACTTAATAGTTTCTTTTGGTAAACAAAAGTTCTTTATTTTAAAGAAGCCAAATTTAATTCTTCATTTTATGCGTTGTGCTTTCGTGTCCTATTTTTTTAAATCCTCTATCTCATGTTCATGCAAATATTATCCTACATTATTTTCTAAAGTTTCACTGTTTTTGCCTTGCACAGGTAGGTCTGCAAAGCATCTAAAGTCAACATTTATTATGGGGTGAGGTAGGTGTTATTTAATTTTTCTTCCTGTGAATTTCCAATCATCCCACACTCATTCATTTAAAAACTTTAACTTTTAGCTATGAGGACTGCCTTTGTCATAAATCAAGTGGCCATATACTCACAGGCCTATTTTTAGACCTTATATACTGTTTCATTAATCTATTTGTCAGGCTTACGCCATCATTACAACATCTTCATGACCACAGCTATACAATGAATTCTGGTATCTTGAGGAAAAAAATTCATCCTAATCTTGTTTCTATCGTCTTCCTATTTATTCTGCCAAGATTATGTTCATTTTTCTCTTATCTTTTTTGACTGAAATTTATTCTATTTTCTCTCATTAGCCTTAAAGTCAGACTTTCTAATATTCTTTTAATGGTTATACAGAGATTATAGACTAACACTTCATTTACCTACATTAAGTGTTTATTACTACTTTACCACCGTCTCAGATTTTATAAGGATTTTAGAATACTTTGATTCCAGTTATCACACATGGCTTATATTTTTATTGTTGTGTCTTATAACTCTCTCTCTATATATATTTTAAACTCTGCAAAATATTTTTAATTTTTATCTTATAC
The DNA here is from genome assembly GCF_006542625.1 of Nomascus leucogenys. Lineage (NCBI taxonomy): Eukaryota > Metazoa > Chordata > Mammalia > Primates > Hylobatidae > Nomascus > Nomascus leucogenys. The sequence continues at coordinate 3,592,672 of NC_044396.1, forward strand.
CATTAGCATGCATTTAGATGTGCCCACGTATTTGCCATTTTTACTGCTCTTATTTTTTCCTTGATCTCCAACCATCCATCTGGGATCATTTTCAGCAGCATAAGGAAAACCTTTTATTTTAGTGGTGACAAATTCTCTGTGTTTCAGTTTGCACAGAAATATCTTTATTTGCTTTTTAAGCTTGAAGATATTTTCATTGTATCTAATTATATATTGAGATTACATTCTCTCCATTTTCTTTTGTTTCCTTTTTTTGAGAAATCAGCTATATTTATTTAAAGAACATCTGACTTTTTCTATGGAATATTATGATTTTTATTTTTTAAAATCTCATTTTTTAATAATAGAACATAATTATATAAATACATTTTATATATTACTTATAATATGTAATAAGGATGAAATAATAATCTTTCTTATTTTGTTTGCATAAATAAAAAAACTTAGAAACTTTTAAAACATTGTAATTTTGAAATAACTATACAATCACAAGAAGTTGCAAAGAAATGTACGAAGGGGTTCCATATACATTTCAGCCATCTTCTTTGAATGTTAATATCTTGAAAAATTATAATATGATATGAAAATTAAGAAATTGACATTGGTACAATCTGTAGAGCTTATTCAGATTTCCCAGTTTATATGCATTTGTGTGTGTGTGTGTGTGTTTATAGATTTCCCAGTTTATATGCATTTGTGTGTGTGTGTGTGTGTGTGTGTTTATAGTTCCATGCAATTTTATTGTAGTGTGACTACATGTAACCACTGCCACAATCAAAATGATTAATTGTACTATCATCCAAAGACTCTCTCATGCTATCACTCTGTAGTCACATCCACCCATTCTTCCCTCTATATCTAACCCCTGGCAACTGCTACTCTATTCTCCATCTCTATAGCTATATAACATATAGTTATGTCATATCTTATATATTGAAGTATATATCATTTTGATATTTGCTTTTAATATTAAGAATAATTTCCTTGAGGTTTGTCCACATTGTTATGCATATAAATGGTTTATTCCTTTTTATTGCTGAGTATTATTCATGATATAGGTGTACAATAGTGTGTTTAACCATTCATTAATAACTCTTAAAAGGCCTTTGGTTAGTTTCTTTGTTTTTAATATTATGAATAAAGTTGCTATAAACATTCCTGTATAGGCTTTTTTGTGTACATAAGTTTTCATTTCTTTAGGATAAGTACCTAAGAGTACAATTATTGCATTACATGTTAGGGCCATTTTTAGTTTTCAAAGAAACCACCGAACTATTTTCAGAGTCACTATACAATTTTATATTCACATCTGCAATATATATGTAATTTTGCCCATTCTTACATATTTACAGTGATATCTCATTATAATTTTAATTCCATTTCTCTAATGAATAATGATGTTGAATACCCCCTGATGTGCTTATCTGCCATCTATAAATCTTCTTCAGTAAAATGTCTGTACTTAATTTGTCTATTTTCGAATAGGATTTTGTTTTGTTTGTTTTTTTTAGATGCAGTTTCACTCTTGTTGCCCACACTGGAGTGCAATGGCGTGACCTCGGCTCACTGCAATGTCTGCCTCTTGGGTTCAAGGGATTCTCCTGCCTCAACCTCCCGAGTAGCTGGGATTACAGGCATGAGCCACCACATCCAACCTAGACCAGTGGCTTCTAAGGCAGCATTATTCCCCCCACAGATCCTAAATGGGTTACAAAGGACTACTATCTTGAGTAAACTGAAGCACAAGTTGATGCTGTGAGAGCCTCTTATTTCTGGTAGGGTTGTGCTCTGGGTGGCTCACAGAGAGGAGAGTAAACCAGGAACATGAAGCCAGGAGCTGTCTCAGAAGCAGGATGCTGAGGAGGCTGGAGCATGAGCTACACGCATATGATCTGCCTCAGCTTTGCAACTATCGATCTACGTAGAGCAATCATACCCATAGAACTGGAAAAGTAATAACATTTTATTAAAGTGTTATCACTTGAAGGACTTACAAAATGTCAGGTTCTATATTACAATTTTTTTTCTAGCATTTCACCACATTTTCATATACCTGGCTACTTTTTCTTAGGTTCCTTTTTTTTTTTTATCGTTACCAAGTATCTCTTCTAAATACTTTTTTCAAGTAGAATGTAAGGGAGATAAAGTTTTTGAAGTTCATGTCTGAAAATGTCCTAATTCCCTGGTGCCTCATTTACAATGGGACGTATTCGTAAAACTCTAAGATAACTTTCCCTGCTCCCTATAGGCTAAGATCTACAGTAAAGGTCCTGCGGTTTGTTTTTTTAACATCCAGTTTTACTGATGAGAAATTTGATATATCAGATTCTTTTTACTGTGTAGGTAGCATTTTTCCCCTCTGAACACATGTTCCCCTGAGAACACATGGACACAGGGAAGGGAACATCACACACCAAGGCCTGTTAGGGGGTGGGGGGCTAGGGGAGGGATAGCATTAGGAGAAATAACTAATGTAGATGACGAGTTGATGGGTACAGCAAACCACCATGGCACGTGTATACCTATGTAACAAACCTGCATGTTTTGCCCATGTACCCCAGAACTTAAACTATAATAATAAAAAAAAGAATGTACAGAGACAAAAGATAAACTGAATCACTCATGTGTAGTAACTCAGAGGTTTCAAAGAGATGGGGGAAGAAAGCACAGAAGGTTAAGAGGAAGAGCAGCAAATGGCAAGAATGAGCAAGACAGTAAGGGATGGAGCATGACACAGGAATCACTGCCAGTCCTCAGGCACTCCTGCTTCCCAGTGGCCTCCCCTATGGGCATAAGTGTACGTTATGGAAGAGGTGTCATATCTACTACTATCAACTTAACATCATAAAGCTCCTACTGATGTCTGTTCTAGGTCAAGTTGGAATCCTCAAGAAGTAATTTGATATTTGGAAGCACAGCACTGCATGAATTTGAAACTCCAGTAACAGCAGGAAACATCAACAAGGAGTTTCCCTGCCCGCTGCTTCCCAGTGACTGGGGAGAGGTACAGTCACTGGGATGCATGGGGCTTCCTCTCACAGCCCCTGTGGTAATGAAGATTTTATTTGCAATCGTATTCATTGGCCATTGTTATCAAATGGAAAAGACTTATTCATATGGAGTTCTCATCAGCACATGAAACATTCTCCAAGATAGACCTCAAAATAAGTCACGATACATTTTTAAAAATCAAAATCATATCAAATATCTTTCCAGACCACAACAGAATAAAACTGGAAATCAATATCAAGAGGAACTTTGGAAATTATACAAATATTGGAAATTAATAAATGGAAATTAAACAACATGCTCCTGAATAATCTTTGGGTAAACAAAGATAGAAATGTTTAAAATTTTGAAACAAATGAAAATAGAAATACAACATAACAAAAGTCGTGCAATAGAGTAAAAGCAGTGTTAAGAGGTAAGTTTATCACATTAAATGCCTACATCAAGAAAGTAGGAAGATCACAAATTAACAACCTAATGTTGCACTTCAACAAACTAGAAAAACAACAGATCAAACTCAAGGTTAGCAAAAGAAAACAAATAACAATGATCAGAGCAGAACTAAATGAAATTGAGATGAAAAAACAATACAAAGCATCAATGAAAGAAAAAATTAGTTCTTCAAAAAGATAAACAAAATCGACAAACTGCTAGCCAGACTAACCAAGAAAAGAAGAGCGATGATTCAAATATACAAAATCAGAAATGAAAAATGAGACATTACAACTGATACCTTGGAAATACAAAAGATCATCGGAGACTGATATGAAACAACTATATGCTCACAAATTAGAGAACCCACAGGAAAGAAATAAATTCCTGGAAACATACATCCCAGGACTGAAGCAGCAAGAAACAGAAATCCTGAATAGGCCAATAACAAGTAATGAAATTGAAGTAATAAAAATCTCCCACAACAACATAAAAGCCCAAAACCAGATGAATTTTTAGCCAAATTTTACCAAACCTACAAATAGCTAATACAAGTCATCCTGAAACTGTTCCAAAAATCAAGGAGGAGGGAATTCTCTCTAACTCATTCTACGATGCCAGTATCACCCAGGTACCAAAACCAGATACGAACACAGACACACACGCAAAAGAAAACTATAGACCAATATCCCTGATGAACATAGATGCAAAAAGTCCTCAATAAAACACTAGCAAACTGAATCCCAACAGAATGTTAAAAAGATAAGACACCATGATCAAGCGGGTTTTATATTAGGGGTGCCAAGATGGTGCCGCATACATGAATCAATACATGTTAAACATCACACAAACAGAATTAAGAAGAAAAACAAATGGCCATTTCAAGAGATGAAGAAAAGGCTTCATTTCAAGAGATGAAGAAAAGATAAAAATTCAGCATCCCCTTATGACAAAAACTCTCAACGAACTGGGCATAGAAGGAACATACATCCAAATAATCAAGGCCACATATGAGAAACCCACAGCCAACATTATAGTGAATGGGGAAAAGGTGAAAGTATTCGCTCTATAAATTAGAATAAGACGAGGATGCCCATTCTGACCACTCCTATTCAACATTGTACTGGAAGTCCTAGCCAAAGCAATTAGGCAAGAGACAGGAATAAAAGGCATCCAAATTGGAAAAGAGAAGTCAAATTATTCCTGTTGGCTTATGATATACTCTTATTTTTAGAAGATCCTAAAGACTCCACCAAAAAACTCTTAATTTTGATGAATACATTCAGTACAGTTTCATGATATAAAATCAACATACAAAAATTAGTGGTGTTCCTATACATCAATAATAATCCAGCTGAGAACCAAATCAAGCAGGCATTCACATTTACAATAGCTACAAAAAAAAATCTAGGAATATGTCTAACCAAGGAGGTGAAAGATCTCTGTAAGGAAAACCACAAAACACTGATGAAAGAAACTGAAGATGACATGAAGAAATGGAAAAACAACCTATGCTCATGGACCAAAAGAATCAATATCATTGAAATGACCACACTGCCCAAGCAATCTACAGAGTCAATGCAAACTCTATGAAAACACCAACATCATTTTCATTTTTTAATAGAATTAGACAAAACTATCCTAAAATTCATACAGAATCTAAAAGGAGGCCAAATAGCCAAAGCAATCCTAAGCAAAAAGAGCAAAGCTGAAGGCATCACATTACTTCACTTCAAATTATGTTGCAAGGGTATAGTAACCAAAACAGCATGGTACTGACACAAAAATAGACACATAACCTGGGCATGGTGGTGCATACATCTCGTCCTAGCTACTCAGAAAGCTCAGGCAGGAGGATCACCTGAGCCCAGGAGTTGGAGGCTGCTGTGAGCTAAGATCGCACCACTGCACCGTAGCCTAGATGACAGAGCAAGATTCTGCCTCTAAAAAATAAAAATAAACAGACAGACAAACAGACACATAGATCAACAGAACTGAAAAGAGGATTCCAGAAATGAAGCCACATACAACCAACTGATCTTTGACAAACCTGAGAAGAACATACACTAGGGAAAGGGTATCCTTTTCAATAAATAGTGCTGGGGAACTTTGCAATAAATAGTGCTGGGGAAATTGGATAGCCATAAGCAGAAGAGTGAAACTGGATTCTTATCTCCTACCATGTGCAAAAATCAATTCTAGATGTGTTGCGGGAAGTCAGGGACCCCAAACAGAGGGACCAGCTGAAGCCGTGGCAGAAGAACATGGATTGTGAAGATTTCATGGACATTTATTAGTTCCCCAAATTAATACTTTCATAATTTCTTATGCCTGTCTTTACTGCAATCTCTAAACATAAATTGTGAAGATTTCACGGACACTTATCACTTCCCCAATCAATACCCTTGTGATTTCCTATGCCTGTCTTTACTTTAATCTCTTAATCCTGTCATCTCGTAAGCTGAGGAGGATGTATGTTGCCTCAGTACCCTGTGATGATTGTGTTAACTGCATAAATTGTAGAGCACCTGTGTTTGAACAACATGAAATCTGGGCACCTTGAAAAAAGAACAGGATAATAGCAATGTTCAGGGAACAAGAGAGATAAACTGACTGCCGGTGAGCCAGGTGGAACAGAGCCATATTTCTCTTCTTTCAAAAGCAAATGGGAGAAATATTGCTGAATGCTTTTTCTCAGCAAGGAACATCCCTGAGAAAGAGAACGCGCCCCTGAGGGTAGGCCTCTAAAATGGCCCCCCTGGGTGTGGTCGTCTTCTATGGTTGAAACTGTAGGGATGAAATAAGCCCCAGTCTCCCATAGCACTCCCAGGCTTATTAGGAAGAGGAAATTCCTGCCTAATAAATTTTGGTCAGACCAGTTGCTCTCAAACCCTGTCTTCTGATAAGATGTTATCAATGACAATGGTGCCGGAAACTTCATTAGCAATTTTCATTTTGCCCCAGTACTGTGGTCCTGTGATCTCACCCTGCCTCCATTTACCTTGTGATATTCTATTACCTTGTGAAGTACGTGATTTCTGTGACCCACACCCTATTCGTACACTCCCTCCCCTTTTGAAAATCTCTAATAAAAACTTGCTGGTTTTACGGCTCAGGGGGCATCACGGAACCTGCCCACATGTAATGTCTCCCCCGGACACCCAGCTTTAAAATTTCTCTCTTTTGTACTCTGTCCCTTTATTTCTCAACCCGGCCAATGCTTAGGGAAAATAGAAAAGAACCTACGTGACTATCAGGGGCTGGTTCCCCTATATAGATGGACTAAAACTGAAATTTGAGACCTGAAACTATAAAAATATTAAAAGAAAGCCTAGGGAAAACTCTTTTGCACATTAGTCTTGGCAAAGAATTTATGACTAAGACCTCAAAAGCATAGGCAAAAAAAAACAAAAATAGACAAATGGGACTTCATTAAACTAAAAAGCTTCTGCATAGCAAAAGAAAGAATCAACAGAGTGAATAGACAGCTTGCCAAATGGGAGAAAATATTTGCAAACCACACATCCAACAGGAAACTAATACCGAGAGTTTACATGGAACTCAAACAACTCAACTGCAACAACAAAAACCCCAAATAATTCCAGTAAAAAGTGGCAAAGGACATGAATATATATTTTTCAAAAGAAGACATACAAGTGGCCAAACAAGCATATGAAAAAATGCTCATGATCATTAATCATCAGGGAAATGCAAATTAAAGCTACAATAAGATATCATCTTACACCACTCAGAATGGTTATTATTAAATGAAGTAAAAAAAATAAATAACAGATGTTTGTGAGGATGCAGAGAAAAGGGAATGCTTATACACTGTTGGTGGGGATGTAATTATTACAACTTCTATGGAAAAGGGTATGCAGATTTCTGAAAGAACTAAAAATAGAATTACCATTTGATCCAGCAATCCCACTACTGGGAATCTACCCAAAGGAAAAGAAATTAGTATATCAAGAAGGTACCTGCTCTCATACGTTTATTGTAGCATAATTCACAATAGCAAAAATATAAAATCAACCTCAGTGTCCACCAACAGATGACTGAATAAAGGAAACATTATATGTATACACAGTGGAATACCATTTGGCCATAAAAGAATGAAACCATGTCTCGTGCAGCAACATAGATGGAACTGGGGGCCATTATCTTCAGTGAAACAACTCAGAAACAGAAAGAGAAATACTGTATGTTCTTACTTTTAAGTGGGAGTTAAAGAATCTGTACACATGGACATAAAGTGTGGAATGATAGACAATGGAGGCTTGGAATGGTGGGAGGGTAGAACAGGGGGGTTGATGATGAGAAATTAATGGATGCAATGTATGCTATTCTGGTGATAGATATATAAAAGCCCTAACTTCAACACAGCACAAACTATTCATGTAACAAAATTACAATTGTACCCCCATAAACTTATAAAATAAACTCATATAAATAAATAAATAAATTTTCACTATTATTAGGACCAATTGGCACTGACTTAAGGCATTCTAATAAATACAGTTTCATCCTGAAAAATATTAAAGATAGGATGGGATTTGCTGGGTTCAGTACAAAATGAAGATGGGAGGTCCCTTGTTCAAAAATGATTAGGAATTTCAAGACAATAACAGCAGAGTATTAAATCAAGAAGGAGACCCTCTGAGTATAGTGGCCTGAGGGACAGCACAGGTCACACGCCCATGAGACAGCCCTGACAAAAGGAATGTGAAGAGTTGCTGAGTCAGACACTGCTGTGCTGTCACCTGCTTTTTCAGTAAATTTCTCCAATGTTAAAATTGCATATTTAGCAAAACAATCCAAATATAGCATGAATATCTCAAGAGTACTTGAAACTTTTTCAAACTGCTATAAAATGATGTCTTTGATAAGGAGGCTGAGTTATATATGTGAATTCTTCTATGTCCAAATAATTAGATTTTTAGTGTATAAGTTAAACTGTACAACATAATACTTTGATGTACTTATATTAATACATCGTGAAATGGTTACTATTGTCACCCAAATTAACATATCTATCATTTCAAATAGCTAGCTACCTTTTGTGTGTGTTTTTTTAACCACACCAAAAAAACACTTTATTTTATAACACTACTGAGTTTTCAAAATATTATGTTAGTAAACTGTATTTTGTCTCTGATAACTGTTTCCTTACAAATTCCTTTCAGGCTTATGTAAATCAACCCATGAGCATGTATTTAATATAAGTGGGATAGTCTTCACAGATATTAATCACAGGTTCAAGTGTAAGAGAAATTTAATTAGCTTTATTTTAGCATACTTAGTAGGCTTTTAAATTAAGAGGCCCTGAAGACTTCTGTTGGCTAAAGGACTAAATAAAAACCATAGGATATATTTTAGTATCTTTGTGTTTCTATAATCTGTGCCTCAGGGTTGTTACATTGCTTTACTTGTGTTATGTGTATTTTGCCAATCCTGAGAAGATATGTCATGAATGAAAGGAAAAAATAGACTAAAACGAATCAATAGAAAATAAAATAGAGAAAGGCCAGGTGCAGTGGCTCACGCTTGTAATCCCAGCAATTTGGGAGCCCAAGTCAGGTGGATCTCTCAAGGCCAGGAGTTCGAGACCAGCCTGGCCAACACGGTAAAACCTCGTCTCTACTGAAAAGACAAAAATTGGCTGGGTGTGATGGTGTGCACCTGTAATCCCACCTACTTAGGAGGCTGAGGCAGGAGAATCATTTGAACCCAGGAGGCGGAGGTTGCAGTGAGCTGAGATAACACCATTGCACTTAAGACTGGGCAACAGAGTGAGACTTCATCTCAGAAAATAAAAATTAAAAAAATAGGGTCAGTTCACAGGACAAAAGGAATGGCTTTCATGCAGTGCAGCACAATTCAACAGATTGTTTCAAACATAAAAATGTGCATCCCAATCTAGCCACTCTAAAATGATAAATGCACAAGGATATTGTCAAGTGCTACTTATAATAACCAAGATTGGTAAGCACCTAAAAGTTCATTGATAATATTTTGGCTGAATAAATTATTATACCATATACTTTGGAATATTTTACAATTATTAAACAAAATAAAGAACTTTATATATACCCATACAGATTTCTCTTCACATTAAATTGCTAAATGTAAAAATATACTTAAATAGTTAATTTATTAGTTTATGATTTTTAAGATAATTGTTCACTAAAGTGGAAGTTGGGAGCCTAGTTAGAATAGCATTTAGGAAAACATGGGAATTGAAACGAGAATGGAGACATATTTTGGAGACTAGGAGAAGAAAGATTGCTTCAATGTAAAAACATGAATGCCTGTAATCCCAGCACTTTTGGAAGCTGCGGGGGGTGGATCACCTGAGTTCAGGAGTTTGAGACCAGCCTGGCCAACATGGAAACCTTGTCTCTACTAAAAATACAAAAGTTAGTCAGGTGTGGTGGTGGGCTCCTGTAATCCCAGCTACTCAAGAGGCTGAGGCAGAGAATCGCTTAAACTTGGGAGATGGAGGATGCAGTGAGCCAAGATCGTGCCACTGCACTCCAGCCTGGGCAACACAGTGAGACTCTACCTCAAAAAAAGAAAATAAATAAAAATAAAAATTTTTAAAAAACAAAAACAATGAAAGGGTGTCTTAGTCCATTTGTGTTGCTATAAAGGAATACTTGAAGCTGGGTGTTTATAAGGGTTTAGGTGGCTCACAGTTCTGCAGGCTGTATAAGATGCATGTCCTTAGCATCTGCTTCTCATGAAGGCCTCAAGCTGCTTCCCCTCATGGCAGAAGGTGAAGGGGAGCTGGCTGTGCAGAGATAACATTGCAGGAGAGGAAGCAAGAGAGAGGGAGGAGGCACCAGGTTCTTTTGTTTGTTTGTTTGTTTGTTTGTTTGTTTTAACAAGCAGCTTTTGTGGGAACTAATAGAATGAGAATTCACTCATTACTGGAAGGACAGCATGAAGCCCTTCATGAGGGATCCACCTCTACTGCCCAAACACCTCCCACTAAGCTCCACCTCCAATATTGGGGGTCAAATTGTAACATGAGTTTGGAAGGGGACAGATATCGAAACTATAACCAGGGGTACAGGTGAGGGGAACAAGAGTGACAGTCTAAGACTGCTAGAACTGGAAGGGCCTTCAAAATGATGTGGTAGAGTTTCTCGCTTTACAGGTGAGGGGGCTGAAGACCATAGGAATAAACTGACTTGCCCAAGTTTACAAAGATTTAAGAGTTGTGCTATATATGGTACAAGATGGGATTTATAATTAATTTATTATAATGATCATTAATAATTAATTCCTCATTAAAATTTTAGGAAATATTATAAATTTTAAAACATGCTGGTAAATTCAATAAACAAGCATTTAGCCATTTTTTAAAATCGCATGTCAAACTCAATGCTAGGGCTTAGGAGATACTAGGATGAATAAAATACGTCTTCTGTCGTTTGGAGGTGGGGTCACGGTGCAGGGGTTGAGAAAAAAATATGCCAAAATATGCTTGAAGTACTATAAATAAATGACTTTATTTTCTTTAATAACTGTAAAATATCCCAAAGTATGGGGTATAATAATATGCCATTTGATGTAAGAGTTGCTAAATTTCTATATCTACTGCCTCCTTAGGAATACGTTTAGAAAAAAAGTATTTGATTTTATCACATGTAAAGTGCCATTACTATGTACACTTACTTCCTCTCCCTGCCTTCAGGTTCTGTAGGTTTTCTTATCATTGAACACTTCAGATAGAATATAGACATTAGTCTTCTACCCCACAACGTCACAACTCCAGCATAGACACTTGAAGTTGATTTCGTTTCCTACTTTCCCTCCCCAGTACCCATCTCCCATCTCCCTTGACTGCTTTCTCATTCTTATAACACAGTTCTAGTGTAACAGTTGTCTACATGTCACTTCCTTCATAGACTATGAACTCCTAAACCACAAGGATCTTAGCTTTTATACATTCTAAGCTTTTTATTGCCCATATTAATGATATCTATTGATGAAGTCAGTCTGATATTTTCAATTTTACTTTTCATTGTTATTTAACATGGTGAGGCAGGAATAAGAAGTATAAAACAGAACACGTCCCTTGACATCAAGGATTGCACAATTAGTACTGACCAGTGATTCTCAATAGAAACAGGGGGCTCCATTCCAGATGTTTGGAATCTTGGACTAATGATGGCCAGAATGTGTGTTTGTGTGCTGTGTGTGTGTCTGTGTGTGTGTGACAGAGACAGAGAGAGTGCATGTGTGTGTAGCTTGGATTCAGAGAGGGGTAGAAACAAACATAATATATTTTGTGACCTTTCCCCAACAGTTATATGTCCAGGAAAAAAATCCCTTGCTCTATTCTTCATTTGTTTCTCCCAGAATGTGACAATATTAATCCCTAGGCACATAAAAGTTGCTCACTAGGGATTTACGTACTGATAGTTGTTTTTAAAAAAATACTTTTTGTACTTTTTCCACATATTTGACATTTAGGAATGTTCTGTTACTTGACATGGTATGGAGAAATTCGTATTACTGATAAATTTCTTGCTAAATTCCTTCCAAAGCTGCCAAAATAAACTGCTTACAGTCATATTCTAGGAAAACTGTAGAATTTAAACTGCAAACATTGAACAGTATCTTCTCATCACTAGCACTCTACAAAGTATGATTCATTAAGTTAGAACTATCTCTAGAATTACTACATTTTCAAAGAAAGTGATTTTATTCCTTAGTATTTACTGTAGTATAGTCTTTTGGAGTGAAATCTTGAGCACAAAATTAAATGAAAGGCACCATCACTAATGGTGGCCACTAGATGGCAACAGCAGAAATGTCACTATTTTTAGTACTAAATTACGGAGCTAGCTTCCTTCACTTGAGAAATCATGTGCTTATTTAAACGACATGACTCCAAATCAAGATGAAATTCATCATTAAAACCATAGAAAATAGTATAAGTTTAGAAACAAATTATTTTGTAAAATATTTGGCACTCAAAAACAAGTCAATAATTGCCAAAGGATTTACGTTTCCTCCCTTAAAAATGGCATGCCTACCCACTAAATTTTGCTGCCAGTGGCATTATTCCTGAATTATCCTCCACTCGAAGCCCCCAAAGGTATTTGATTACTAAGTCTTACTGATAACATTTCATTACTCTGTTTTGAATCTAGCCAGTCCTCTCTTCAATTTTCATTCCCTGGGCTTGGCCACCATCATCTCTCCCCTAGATTACTGTAATGCCCTGCTAACAGGTGTTACTATCTTCAACCTTGTTTCTCTCCTCTCTCCAATCCGTCTTTCAAACTGAAGCCAGAGTGTATTTTTGAAGCTCTCACAACTTATTTCACTCCCCTGTTCAAAGCCCTTCAATGATTTGCTATCGCCTTCAGAATCAAGTCCAAACTCCTAAAGATTATATAGACCTGCATGAACTGATGCTTGCTGAATTCTCTAATTTCATCTCTTGTCAGTTCTCTTTTCTCAAGTTCTATGTTTCCTTTAGTAAATCTTCTTCTGAAGCCTCCTCTTTCTCTATTTTTTTGCCATGGTGTCATTTTCTTTCCCCATGCCATTCTTAGGAAGCCCAGTGCAGAAAAAGCAATGCTAAAGCCTGACCTGGTGACAGAGCTTCCCCGTCTGTCACTGCAGCCTAGTGCTGTTGCACTATGCTGCTAAGAAGGTTCACTGTCAAATTCCTCATTATTCACTGATCTGTTCACATTCCTATGCTTTGTTCTACCAAAATTATGGAATGTCCGTCTATTTTATTTTGCTTCACAATGTCCTCCATTCATTTCCTGCAACAGTGAACAACTCTGCCAAGAAGAATGTGTTGATTCTCTACATTTTTACATTTAATCAAATCATATGAATAGAGCCAACATTTTTTGTAATGTGTGGAAAATAATAGAAAAAGATGAAGACTTTAAGAGAGTGCCATAGATTAAAACTCTCCCCTGGTTTCAGACCATCTAGACTTGACCAATCCTGCTTACACCTGAATTCACGTTATTCACAAAAGGGCTATTCAGTTTTATGAAATTCACCAAATACAAGCTATACACCCATTTCAGTTTTCAGCATTTCCTTCCTTCACCAGCCCCAAATAATTCATTTAAAGTATGAGTGAGAACTACAGCACTGTTTTACAAATGAAATAAAATTTTGGCTAATGGATTAAACAAAATTAAAAAGATAATGTGTTTTTCTAATACACTCCCTTAGGAAACATTTCCAAGGTCAACATTCAATCCTTAGGCTTTTTCCAAAACATAGCCTTTATTACCTGAAGCCAAGAACATGATATTATCACTTTTCAAAATCATAATTACTTATGAAAGAAGAAAATAGGACTCTAGTCCCTACCATAAGCATATTCTTCAAACCAAGAATAGATTGAGAATGAACTGGGGTCACTCTCGTTTCAAGTGGATTCTTGGAGACTATCCTTTTTTTATATATTTAATCTGAATATTCTTTTATTAATATTTGTTAAAGTAAAGCACATGTGGGTATAAAAATTATTTGGAAAGCGAAATTATTTTATAATAGAATTTTATCTGTAGTACCTACAAAAACTTTAAGAAAAAAAAATAGTCTAGGCAGAACTTTTTTTTATATTCTGGGAAAATATACAAAAAGTTACTAAGAATAATCCAGCAAACATTCTTGTATGTGCAACTCAAGGGTAACATATTATTTTGCTTCCAGAGTTTTTAAATTATAAAATAAATAGGACATTGCTAAGAAAATAGAAATCCTCCATGCTCCCAGTAAATAAGGGAACTTGATATATATTAGCAACAGCTTTATATATCAAAGGAGAAGAGTAGACTATTTTATAAAGGGCATTTGGATGATTTTCTCTATAGATAGAAATAAAATAAAATTAGGTTCTTTATTCAAACCCATTGGAAAGTAAACTGCAGATTTATTAAAGGCCTAAATGAAAAAAAATTATAAAAAGAATATATAAGAGAAAATATTTATGACCTCAGGGAAAAAATATTTTGCAGATAAGAATAAAAATCATGGCAAAAAATGAAAATTAATTTCAAAATCAGAATTTATATTCTCATAAAGTCAGCTACCCTTTACCAACAAAGGCATCGAAAGTATCTCCCAGGAGTGAAAAGTTGTATGAACAATTCAGCATTCATTAGCGATGTTCATTGGTTTTCCTAGTGGTCCTCTTTCTGGGCATGTGGTGGAATTGCACTTTCCCAGTTCCTTAAATGTCTGGGTGACCATCTGATTTCTTTGGCTGATGAAATGTGTGTAAAAGTGATTTATGTCACTCTCGGCAGGAGTCTTTAAGAGCCGGAGCATGATCTGTCATATTCCGGTCCCTCTGCTGTGGCGGCTAGCCATATTTTAGAGATGTTCTGACAAGACCAGAACTTACCACTGACTCAGATGGACATGGAGTGTGATTGAGAAATAAACCTTGTGGTTTAAGCTACTGAGATTTTATGGGTTGTTTGTTGTCTGTCACTTGACAGTAATGTGACAGTATCTTGCTGGACTCTGATAGCAGTGACAGAAACTCAACACAAAATTGCTTAAGGAAAGAAGATAAATAATTAGTTAACAAGAACAAATTGCAGAAGAGGAAAGATCTCTTGGACCATTCATGGTTACCTCTATCCAACTTTCATTATAGCTTTTCTGAGCATGTTGGCTTCATGCTCTTAAACCAGCCTCCTTCATGGGGTGGGAGACATGGCCACCAGCATGTCAGTATAGCCTTCGGATCTGAGCTGGTAAAAAAAGGACAATCTCCTTCCAATTTGAATTTGTAAACTTTTGTGACAGAACTCTGGTTGTCCTAGACATGGCTTGGCTCTTGGGCTTGTGTAAGTTACTGTGGGACATTGGCAAGTATCATCCTTTTTAGGATTATAATATCACCTCCTATGGTTTTATTAATGTTAAACGAAAGAATCCATGTGAGCATCTACTTCCTACTCATGTAGTAAGTAAATACTAGCTATGATTAATATGATGACTATCTGATGGTTAGTTTTATATGTCAATTTGGCTAAACCATAGTACCCAGTTATTTAATCAGACACTAATCTAGATGTTGCTGAAGATATTTTGTAGCTATGGTTAACAACTACAATCAGTTGACTCTAAGAAAAGTATATTTCCCTTAATACTGCAGGTGGGCCTCATCCTATTAGTTGAAGGCCTTAAAAGCAAAAACTGAGCTTTCCTGAAGAAGAAGAAATTCTGTCTCCAGAGAGCAACACCAACTCCTGCCTGAGCAGTTGCCGACCTGCCGTGCAGATTTCAGACTTGCCAGCCTCTAAAATCACATGAGCCAATTCCTTAAAATAGCTCTCTATTGGCTCTGTTTCTTTGGAGAACCCTGACTGATACAGACTGTGACTACCCTCAAAGGTAACCTTCATCTCCATTTTATAGATAAAAATCTGAGCTTCTAAGAGATGGAACTTGATTCCAAAGTCAAATCCCCCGTGTTCCAAAACCCATGTCTGGGGAATGTACACAGCCTGCACCATCCAAACTTGATAAAATTCCCATAGCCAAAGAAAAAAGGATAGAAGTAACAGAGGTGGAAAGAAAGAGTCTGTTCTAGTTTTAATGAATTGTATGTGATAACATCCACCATTCATTGTCTGTCCTGATATGTACTAACTTCCACTACCAAGGCATTTGTCATTACATATATTATCTTATTGCTAGCTACTTCCTCTTGACCCCTCTATGATACGTTTAGAAAGCAAGTGGCCACTACCCTTTTGTTCAAAAGATTTCATGAATTTAAACAGTTAATTTGATTCTCTCTCAAAATTTTCTTTTCTCAGGAAAAGAAACTCAGTTCATGGTATTCAACTCAGACATGCAACCCAAGGCGCTAACATATTAAGGGGCTGTCCAGGGCACAGAATGGTGGGCTGGACAGGGGCCCTCATGTCCTTCAGCCCCAATTAAGTGTATGCCCACTGCATCCTGCTTCTTTCTCATTCTTTGCACGGCAAAACATCCCACACCAAAAGATACAACAGTGAGGGGAAAAGCAAAACACATTCAAATTTGAAATACGATTCATAAATCCAGGGTAATGGAAGAGTCACCTTTCTGCCAATAGTAATGGTGGTGGTGATCCCTTCAAGAGGAACTGCAGCTCACCAAATGCTTACTCACATGCCTTAATACATAACACCTTAGAAAAGAGGTTAAAAGAAAAGTGGTCATCGTTAGGATTATGTAAGCCTAAACATAATTTTCATCTAAAGAAACCGTCCTTGAACTAGATTTTGCTTTCTGTGAAAAGCAAATATATTTCTCCCCAGATAAGTTCACTAAGGCTTTCAGAAAGTAAACAGAAAAGAAATTGTCAAATCATCTCATATATATCAAAAAATCACCTTCTTTTATTTGGTCGCACCTTCAGGTTTTTAATATATAACCTCTTGGCTGAAGAAGTGTCCAAGTTATCTAATAAATTCTGAGTTCCTAAGCAACAGTTTAAAAAGATAGTCACCCATGTCCTTCACAATATGATAATTACAAATTAAATCCCTGACTCTTAACAAGGGAGGCTCATGTACCATGTGGATAGCAAGTATACTTAGGTGTTGTAGGTGCTTAAAATGTGCCCATAAGTAATCATCGCAATGCCTTCCAATCAGCTATTTCATTCCGTCTACCATGATCTCTCCTACATACACTGGGAAGATTCTTATTTTTTTGTACCTCACATTTGAGTAGCACTTAATAGCATACATAGCACTTGTATACATGATGCCCCATTTAACTCTTGGCAATTATGCAAGTATTATTCTCATCACCACATCACAGATGTGGAAAGTAAGAGCCTGTCCAAGAACATAGATCATGAAGCAAAACTGACATGGAAACCAGGTCTTTGAATTTTATAATTGCCCACTTACTGTGCTTTTTATTCAATATATAACAGGCTCCATGAGGACAATATTTTGCTCACTATTCTATCTCCATTCTCTAGCAGAGACAGGAGATTTAATGAATCTCTGCAAAATGAATGCATACAAAAATACGAATGCCAGACCCTAATAGCAATGATAAAGCTTCAATTCACTGAATACCTCCTGGGTAGCATACCTTGTAATCCATATTTTTGCACACATTCTTCATCAACTGACAATACGAAAGAGTTTCAGTACAGTTATGTGACAGAAAAGGCTAATGAGAAACTTACATCACTCATGTAAAACTCAGCTTAGGGCAGTGGTTCTCAAAATGTGATCTCTGGACCAGCAGCATCAGCATGTTGGGAAACAGAAATGCAAATTTTGAGGTACCATTTTACATCTACCAAATTACTTCTACTCTAAATAGTCTTAAACACGGTCTTGTTATTTTACCCCTCTATAACATGGCTTTGACTACCTTGTGTTTTGGCGCTGGGCAACTGATCTGTATCAAGAAAGATCAACTTTAAAAAGTAACTTAATGAATATCCATTTGTTCATTTCTCATCAGATTAGTATCATGATGCCATATTGCCTCAGGCTGGCTAAACTATGCGTGTGAGTTGAAGGGGTGGGGGAAAAGTGGAGGAGAAAGGGAGAAAAAAGTCTGTATTCCCAAGGAGCTTAAGATTAATAGAAGATTTTTTAATAGAAGAGAAATTTTTGTATCAAAATGCGTACCATAATGACATGGAAAGTGGTTACATGTACTTTACACCTCAGAAAAGGGGTGATTCTCAGCTAGCTGAGGTGATCAGGCAAGAATTTTCACTCTAGAGAAGGAAAGTTATGTCAGACTCCACTGGGGCTCTGCAGAAATACACAGAGACTAAACAGCTTAAGGACTGAGTTTGCCAAATACAAAATATTAGTAATTGCACTTTATGCCAAAACTCTTCATACAGGCTTTGTGAAGAATATTTCCATGGAAAATAGTGAGTAAAGGGTGGGTAAACAGTAAATTGAATGTCTGTTTTATCTGGAATAAGACCAAAATTGGTCTTGGGAACAAAAACCGGAAGCAATCTTCATAGAATTCATAATTGGAAAAGATCAGTGGAAAATCACCACCAACAATAGAAGGCAATCAAGAACCACTGTAACACAACTACCATGAAATGCACACTCAGTGCTAATCAGTAAGTAGCTCCCTAAGCAGCAATAAAGTCCTGCAACAAGAGAAGATAGCTCAAGTTTGAAAGCAAGTAAATACCTTTAACTAACTCAGGCTAAATGTCCAAACATTGGATGAAGGGAAATAACATTATTTATCAAAATTTACATATATGCTAAGTAAAGAAAAAAACACTATAGAGTTGTCACATTCATGCTCTATTACCAATTTTGTATTGTTTTAGATTTCAATAAACGATGAGATAGGTAGATCAAAGAATGAGCTATTTTGACTACTTTTGGCTTAAAACATTAAGAATGGCTTTCTACAAGGTTTTTTTCTTTTTTTCAGACACACAGTGCTATGAAGGAAACTCTATTTGCCGATGGTAAATCTCCATCCATTTCTGTGTCTTCTTCCCTAGGAACTCGGTGTCTATTCATGACTCCGTAATCCTCTCCACCAGCATGGCTGCTCCTTCTTTCTCTATTTGTAAGGAAATTAACTTCATATTTTTAATCCATATTTGAAACTTCAGGATCCCCTTGCCCATACCTCACACTCTATAACTATTCAATTATACTTCCTATTTAATAGTCCTTACCTGCTGCCTCCTTTCCCAAGTCCACTTAACCATCACCCTAGGTTAGGTCATCATCATTTCTCTGCTAGTAATAAATGCTAACTAATACCTTACACATCCCAGTCACCCCACACACCACCATAAGATGTATCTTCCCAAAGTGGCAATTTGACATGCACTCTCCTACCCAAATGTCATTAGTGACACTCACTTGCCTACCAAAGTTAGTACCCACTTCCTGCCTGACACTGATGTTGGTCCATGTGCAGAATAAGGCTACTGCCCATCACCACCTTTCACCTTCCTCCCACACATGCACCATGAGCCAGATACACCAAACTACGTCTCCAAGAAAACACTGCATGTGGGTCTCCGTCATGCGCATCTTTGTATCATGCCATCCTTCAGCTTGGAATACCTCAGTTAAAATACATTTGCATTTTAGCAAGAAACTTAATGCCTTTCCCTAAAGCAGTAGTTATTAATTTGTGGTGATTTTGTCCTTCAGGGCACTTTCGGCAATGTCTGGAGACTTCTTTCATTGTCACAGCTGGGGGAAGGCTATTTCTGGCATCTAGTGGGTAAAAGCCAGCAATGCTGCCAAACATCCTACAGTGCCCAGGACAGCCCCCACAGCAAAGAATGATCTGGTCCAAAATGTCAGCAGAGCTGAGGTTGAGCAACCCTGCTCTAATGCTGTACACAGCGTGGGCGTCTAAAGGTCTGCAGAAGTCCTAGTGGTAAAAGGTGTTTTGAAAGGAGAAGAAGAAAATCCCTTAATATTTCTCAAATCATAACACAGATCTAAGCAGAACTAGCAGTTACCTAAGGACAGCTTCTTATGTCATAGGTATTTAGGGGTTATAGAAGAAAAGACAACCCATTCAATGTTTAAACAGTTAATATCATTAGGATGGTATTATGTTGTTTCCACCTATAGATTCTAGCTTTGTCTCCTGAACAGATACAGAATATATGTTTTATACAACAGCCTTTCATATATTTGAAATATATGTGCTATTCCCCTTAAGTCTTCCTTCTTAAGGTTAATATTGCTAAATTTTTCAAAGGTTTTTTTATTATGCTAGTCATTGTAGAAATGACCATTGCATTTGGAATATTCTAAATTAAATGCTGAACTTCAGATTTATCCCTATAAAGCTTCATATTATTCATGCCAAGTTCAAGCTCTGTTTTGTTTTGTTTTAATGTATTTCAAAATAAATAGGCCGGGTATGGGGGGCTCGCACCTGTAATTCCAGAACTTTTGGAGGCCGAGGTGTGAGGAATGCTCAAGCCCAGGAATTCAAGATCAGCCTGGGCAACATAATGAGACCTTATCTCTATAGAAAGTCAAAACCTTAACCAGGTGTGGTGGACTAGTGGGCCACGCCTGTGGTCCCAGCTACTCTGGAGGTAAAGTGGGAGGGTCACTTGAGCCCAGGAGGTTGAGACCACAAAGAGCTATTACCACGCCACTACACTCCAGTCTGGGCAACAGAGAGAAATCCTGTCTCAAAAATAAGTAAATAAGTAAAATAAAGCTGATTTTTCATCACCTAGGTTTTTGGTAAAAATACTGAACAGGCCGTGTTCTGGCACTAGCAAACAGCTAGGGACAGTCCTCCAGGCTCATACCAATCATCAATCCTTCCTCATGGGCAGGGGGATTCAATAAGATCCAAATGGCTGCACTATCACTAATTCCACGTTGCTCCATCTTATACACATCTGTGTTGTGTGTATGAAAGGCTTTTCCAATTGTCTGGAAAAAAATCTCAGATAAGCTATGTCTCCTATATGGATCTTATCTGTGAGCCTGTTATCTTATCAGAAACAAAGATTAAGCTAGTGTGGAATGATTTGTTCTCATTAAACTCACACTGGATTCAATGGAGCATATATCTCACTCACCGTTTTTTATTATTCAACATTTAATCACAAATTCTATAATTTTACTATAGGTCAATTAATCTTATCTTCTGCTGATTCCAGAATATACCTAGTTTACTATGTTGAAAACTAAAAATGCTATTCCGGTTTCCAGTGTTTCGGCACATCTGTCAGCTTGGCAAGTATAGTGTGGGGATTGAGAGCATGAATACCGGTATCAAAGTATGTGGGTTTGCTACTTTGTTCCTCCATTTGTTTGCTGTGTGACCTTAGACAAGTTTCTTAACCTCTCTGTGCCTCCATGTCCTTATCACTAAAATGAGGCTGACAAAATTACCACATGGGGTTGTGGTAAGGATCAAATGATACCCAGTGCTTAGACCGTGACTGTCACATAGTAACTGTGGTGAGGTATTGGCTTATTAATTAAAGAGGACACACCCTGGTTCTGTGACCTCAATTCAAGTTGTTTACATTCACAAGGATATAACCGCACTGAGCCAAGAGACTTTAAACTCATTAAAAGCATATTGCGTATTTTTTTCATTCCTTCGTTTTCAGCTTCTTCTTAATCAAGAACACCCTGTTTTCTGGTGTTTAAAGTTAATCCTCTTTGATAGAAAATCTATCAGCAAAATAAAAGTTGAATCACTCTACACTCTCGTGTCATCTGTTAAAATTTCACCATCTGCTCCCACCATGAGCTTGGTTCCATCATGTTATTATTAGAACCTACATTTCCAATCTTTCAAAATATATGCAGAGTGCAAGAGAGAACAAAACCTTTGACTGAGTGGAGATAACAGTTAAGTCTGCATGTACCAACTGGATCACTTTTCTTATCAAAGCATTTTATGTATTTTAACAACCAGTTTCAGCCTGATTAATCTGAGAGCAATCAGCAACAGCAGAGGGCAAACTGTGCCCTTGTGGAATAAACTCACCCTGGCTTTTACTACACATCTTCTCACTTCTTAAAAACACAATGTCTGTTGTTGTACAATATTTAATCATACAGCCTAGAGTTTTACTATTAACCAATTAATCTTGTCTTTTTTATTTAACAAGTAAAGCAATATCTTGGCAACAAAAGCAGAGGCCAGTGCCATATCTATTAAACAGACTGCCCTGCATTCCAAACGTATTGTTGGGCCAGACAACAAATCAAGAAGTGATGCAAACAGCAATATATCAGTACTTTCAACACTAACCTGGCAAAAGCCATTGAATACATGTTCTTTTGACCTACTGTTTTTGCTGTTGCTGTCATTTTACTCTATAAATAAGGAACCTATTGAAACTTCAAAGGAGAGGGTTGAGAACTCTATATTGACATTGACTTTAGATGTAAACAAAATTTAAAAATAATAGTCTTAGAAAATAGAATGGGAAAGAGCCAGATTTTCACCTCTAAACATTCTGTTTTAGTTCATTTTATTAAAAGGGTAAAACTTTCCTTCCTATCATGTCTTCTGAGAAAGGGTAGTGTGGTTAAGTATCTCCTAAATAGGACACACATCTGAATGGCAGACAGCTTGAAATTCACCAGTACCTATCCCAAAATCTTGATGTTTCTTTTGGCAGAACAGAAATCCTCCTCCTCCCACCTTATTAGGGAGGTTACATTGTCTCATTTAGACTGCTTAATGATACAAACATGGGTTCTTTAGCTCAAGGAGTGTTTTTTCAGCATCTGGCCAGTGCCAGCCTATTCTCCTGGACACACTGGCACAAGACAGTCATGGATATGCCAGTGACTGCAGAGAGGAAATGAGCAATTCTCAGCAGAAGTCAAAATAAAGAATCAGGATGGGCTGCAGTGGAGGATGGAGTTTTTTTCTAATATTTTTCCAGAAGGGTGCACTATTGCACACTGTAGAGCTCGAAGCACAAATCAGGATGTGATAACTTAGAAGCTTATTCATCATTCTTACATTGTAGATGCAGATGTATATACTAGACCTGAAACCTTAGAGAAACATTCTAGACTCAAGTATATTTTCTCCCAGCAGGGACCTTGAAGGGAATATGTATTTTAATCACATGAAAACTAGAAACTTTAAACATTAACGCTGGAAGAAAAATTTCATGATAGGGAAATTGTCTGAACAAGCAAGACAGACCTGTGGAACAGCTCATACATTACCAGTCACCACCACAGGGGTCTGAAGTAGGAAATGGGGAAATGGGGCTAGAGGACACAGTTTTATGGTTAACATCCTGGCCCAAATTTAGGCAAACGTTTCCCTTCTTAATGTGCTCTACGTAGTACCGTTGAAATAAATTAGGAATTTTCAATAAAATTTTACTAGAAACTAGGATGTAAATAAAGAATATAAACATGGCCATGATAATGGCCCCAGATAATTTCACTCTCAAGTGTGTCCCGGACCTAGGATGATGGTCACATCTTCCTGACTTTCAGATTTCCTAATTCTTGGTCTGACACTATCTTTAACCTCTGCTACAATATATAACCTCCTAGATATGCAGACTCAATGTCTAGGCCAAAAGAAAGACAGCACTCTTCTGATCATGAGAGTGGAGCTTTCATTTTCTAGCTCCCGTCTGAGGAACCCCCTTTCTCCCAGGAGGATGAAACTGGCATGGATGCCAGTGCATGGATGCAAAGTAGACCTATCAGAAGATATGATATAAATACAAATATAAAATTCAGAATTGCCACCAAATAGAAAGTGTTGGAATCCATAGAATCTTTCTAAAAGAAAGTATAAAATAAAACAGAGGAGATCCAGGACTGAGTCCTGAGAACGTTCAACTTTTAAAGAGCAGGTGGAGGTGGAAGAGTTCCTAAGGGAGACTGAGAAGAAATGGCCTGAAGAGGCTGGAAGAAAACTAAGGGAGCGTGGTGTCACAGGGGCCAAGGGATGGCAGCATCTTACTGTGCGGAATAGATGAGAGGCCAGGAATGACGGGAAATAGAAATGCTTCTGAACCTAAGGCCCATTGGTCCAGCAAAAATAATCTGCAATGAGAGCAGTACTCTAGGTCTGCTGTATTCAACACAGTAGGTACACGTTACTTTTGAACTCTTGAAATCTGGCTAGTGAGAATGAAGACTGAATTTCTAATTTAATTTACTTTAGTTCACTGTATAATTATTTCTGTATCACAGATGAGGAAACAGAGGCAAAAATATAGAGAAAAAAGCAACCTATAACACTGTCAAGATCGTAAACTGTAAAAATCTCTCTGGAAAGCATTTTGGCAATATAGGTGAAATGTCTTAAACTGTGCACATCATTTTATATAGCAAATCTATCAACAAGAATTACTAGGAAGTAATCAGATCTACATATTTTTCCACCACTACAATGGTTATAACTGCAAAGATGTAAAATATAAATATTCAATACAATAGGAAATGGATAAAATATGTTATGTATTTATGGAATACATCATGAATGGAAAACCACTAAACTTATCAAAGAAATTTCTTATGTGAGCTATGTTTCTAATTGAAAATTTCAGGTTGCAACACTATTTGTATATGATTCAATTTTGTTAAATACCAAATATATATGTGCATTATAAGACTGGAAAATATGTATCAAAATGTTAACAAAAGTTATTTCTATGAAGGAGCACTGGAGAACTTTTATATTTTTCTTGATTATTTTTACTTTCTGTTTTTAATCTATAGGTATTTAAGTCATTGGAAAAGAAAAAATAAATGGAATGCACACACATCATGCTCAATTTGTAACCTATTTAATATACCTATTTTAAATGCTGTGTGTTTTAAACATTAGATACAAGTGGTGGGAATCTTGTAATGATAACAGAGTACTGCAAAAGCAACATCTGCAAACCCGATAATACAATACTAGCCATATATAAGACGTGAGCATTTAGTGGGTTAACAAGAACATGCTCGAGTTAACCTCTACAGGTTCTCTGGAATAAACTTGGAGTAGAGCACTTGAATGCAGATCAATGAAGTTTACTGGTTTCCCTCTTTAAAGAAAAATAATCTAGTCTTCCTGCTTCAGATAATACAATAGTCAAGCTTCTTGTACTTCTTATTCAGGAACAAATACTGAACACTGAAGTATTCCTTCATTACCCTTATTTTGTACAAAATAATTGAAATCCTTCAAGCTGTGCTTTCTGATGATTTCCTCCAGCATTCTGAATTGTAAATTCTGTCACCTCAAAGCTTCTTTTCTCTAGGACAACTTATCTCACTGTCATTTTTTGCTTATATTTTATCATCTAATTTATTAATACGGACTCTCAATTAGAATATAGCCTCAGGGTATAATTGAACACATAGCAAGGAGTTAATGTTTTCCCAAAACAATCTCCTGAGATACATGAATGTGTGGTAAATTTGATTGCCTTGAGTTGACTGTAATATATATATTAGCTCTTCTAAGCCTGAGTTTCAATCCTGAATTTCTTTCCAAATTGTCTGCACACATAAAATATCTGCTGAGCTCATCACTGTCTTATGTATGTCTACCAAGTTGTACAATTGAATTCAGTTAGTGTAGCATAAAAGAGTTTTTTTTTTGTTTTTTTTTTTTTTTTTTTGAGACGGAGTCTCGCTCTGTCGCCCAGGCTGGAGTGCAGTGGCACAATCTTGGCTCACTGCAAGCTCTGCCTCCCGGGTTCACGCCATTCTCCTGCCTCAGCTTCCGGAGTAGCTGGGACTACAGGTGCCCACCACCGCGCCCAGCTAATTTTTTGTATTTTTAGTAGAGACGGGGTTCCACCGTGTTAACCAGGATGGTCTCAATCTCCTGACCTCGTGATCCGCCCGCCTCAGCCTCCCAAAGTGCTGGGATTACAGGCGTGAGCCACCGTGCCCGGCCATAAAGAGTTTTTTAATGTCAATGAAATATTGATGCATTCAATAAATTCCAGCTAAGAACCAAGACATCTTGGGCCTGCATTCATCCAGTCTAAAAAAACCTGTCAACAGTTTTGCTGGCTTGACAGCCATGGAGCCAAATACTGATAAAAATGTATTACATTGGAAGCAGGAAATTATCCTAATCAAAATGTCACCTCTAAAAATATCCTTTTTAAAAATGACAATATTGTAAACAGTAATTTCCACAGTGACAATTAAGCATAATTAAATGCTAGGTTTCTCTTCAAGCCTCTTTTATTCCCTCCAATTAATTTTTCTGGCTGAACTCAGTTTCTCTTTCAAGTACATCTTGTTCCTATCATGGCAAAATGGAGCTACCATTTCTCTTTAACTTATCAACTGAATTTAATTTAAAGGCATATTCAGCCATATTTAGAGTCTTAATGGCTTCAAAGACAGTTTCTCTAACCATAAGCAGAGCCTGCGATTAACATGCAACAAGAAGGCTGGGTGTGGTGGCTCATGCCTATAATTCCAGCACTTTGGGAGGTGAAGTCAGGAAGATTACTTGAGTCCAAGAGTTTGAGATCCACCTGGGCAACATGGGGAGATCCTATCTCTACAAAAAAATTAAAAAATAAAATTAGCCGGCATGTAGTGACACACTCCTGTAGTCCCAGCTATTTGGGAGGTTCCAGTTGGGAGAATCACTTACGCCTGGGAGGTTGACCCTACAGTGAGCCATAATTGTGCCACTGCACTCCAGCTTGGGTAAGAGAGTGAGACTCTGTCTCGAAAAACAAACAAATAAAAACCATGCAACAAGAAGTGTGGAGATGTATACACATGTGACCAGAGGATGTCCTGGCACATCTATATCCGAGACAATGACATGATCCTGACTTTTTTCTTTTCTACAAAGTGGCCTACACTGGACAGGGTTTATTTTATTTGAGCTTTTTGTACACGTTTGCTTGTTTGAATAGGAATCAGTGACTTGTTGTAGGAATGAGATAATATTGCAAAGAGAAACAAAAGGAAAAAACTAGGTCTGGTAGGCTAAAACCTGAATTGAATTACCACAAATGGAGAGTCTGCCCTAGAGAAAATTTAGGGGTCGGCCTAGTTGGTAAAGTTTCCAAGGGCTCATTAATCAGGATATATTTCCTAAAGTTCTTGCATCTATGCCACCTAACACCACAAAGGAGCATGCCCTCTTTGGATTTTGGAGGCATTCTATATCATGATGTCCTAGACAACCCATAAAGCTTCCCTGTGTGAGGGGGGTCCAAAGCAAGAGAAGACTCTGCAGGCAGTACAGCTCAGCACATGCTGCTCTAGTGCTCAACCCTTATGCTCCAGTAGATCCAGTGATACTCAAAGTGCCTGTTCCAAGGGGGGTGCTACATTGAGTGGGGGGCAAGTGTGCAGAGAATTACAGTGCAGACCCCTGGAGGCTTCTAGTAAAGTCCTGTCTGCTTCTCCAGATGACTAGTTTTCTTCTGAGACACAGCTTCTGGTTTGCTATTGGGCCCTGGTACAATGCCTGACTACGGGACATCAGTTGCTCATGAGACTGAACTGGCTCACCAAACCGTTAAGATTGGATATGCAGAGCGGCAATCCAGAATGCACAGGTAAGTTATATGTCAGGTAGCTCAAACTCCTTCAGTACCAACTTCCGCTACATTATATTCTTTCCCTCAATCCATACTTATGTCCTTCATGGAAAATTGACTATGACCAGTGACTAAAAAGAAAGAAGAGGCAAACAGAAAATGTGGGACTGGTTTAGACCTAGTCCGGCATGGCATTCTGGCATAAAACAGAGGTGGACTATCACAGCATTACAGTTCCACTCAGGCATCTGCTAAAAAGGCATGTAGAAAGGCTCCCAAGAAGCAAACCTGTAAGAATATTTGGTTGTCCACTTGACTGGCCTGTTGCCAAACGCAGGGATACAGTGATTTATGGACAGTGAATAATGCAATGGCTCAGAGATTTGAAAAGAACAGAACTGGAAGATTGGTTTCAAGGATGTCTAGGAATAGTGATGTGAAAGAACTGCTTAAAATGTGCATAAAGGATGAAAATATTTATCACTTGTCTGCTTTTGAATCTGAACCAAAAGAAGATGGAATTGAAAATAATGAACAACAGCATATAAACTAGAAAAAGTGTCAGCTAGAGGCAAAGCACTCTAAAATCCTTGCATTATCCAGGAGAAAGGTGAAGATAATGCTCAACTTCAGATTTTAAGTTACATATACATCTTACTATTTCTCGGATAACAACAAAAGAAAGAAATTGAGTTTGAACCCTCCAAAAGTAGAGGGAAAAAAATCTTAAACAAAATAATAGCAATCCAAATCTAGCAATGCAAAACCTAGATTATACATCTTAACCTGAATCAATTTCTTCCAGAAATGCAAAGTTGGTTTAACATTTAATAACTCCAGTAACGTGATCTTTCTCTTTAGCAGAATAAAGGGGAAAAAATCATATGGTAATCTCAATACATAAAGAAAAATCTTTAAATATTACTGGACTCAACTTTTAATTAAAAGTTTTAGCCACCTATTGAGAGGAGAAAACTTTCCCAACTTTATAAAGGTACCTAACACAAAAAAGCTAATATTGCAATGATCATTCTTCTTAAAATCAGGACCCACACAAAAAATATGAAGTTTACCACTCTCTTCAGCATCATATTAAAGGTCTTAACCAGCAAAGTAAGACTGGAACATAAATAAAATCTGTAGAGAGTGAAAAGAAACAAAAACTGTCATTTTTCATGTTTTTCGTGAATAATAGCCATAATACAGAGCCAAAAAGGAAATAAAAGCTATAGCAACTAGACAGAAAGAAACAAAACTGCCATTTCTACAAACAATATGCCTCTTTACACTGAAAATTCAAAATAATGTCAATCTAAGGAAGAATAAATAAGGGAATATAGCATGTTTCTAGATGCACATTTAAAATCAGTGAAAAACTTTCCTGCATCATAATTAAATCTACTTTCTTGTGCAATTTCAGAGGATAATCTCTGGTAAAACTTCCCTACAAACTGCATTCACCTAGGAGGCTAGCATAATGACTTTGCTGAGCTGAAAGATCCTCCAACATCACGCTTTTAAATACTTTACAGAAGAAAGTAAACTAATAGATATAGTTAATAGATTCTATAGCACCTTCACTAGTGCAGAGTAGAGCAGAAATTACCAATTTATCTTTCTTCAGCTCAGTGATGCACTTTTTTCATTGACAGTGGACTCTGCTAAATATTAAGCAAATATAATCTTGGTTTTAATGATGAAAACATCAAATTGAGAACGTGTATAAACTCTATGATTTTAATAAATAATCTTCATTACTTAGTCAATAGTAGCCAACATGCAAAAGATCCCTTCATTGAAGAACCTCAAATTTATAATCTGTATAAGAAAGAAAGCAATCAATCAATTAAACAAGGAAATACCATTCATTTTACCTACATCTTTCTTATTCTTGCATGAATTGAAGAGTCACATAAATTTGTACAATTCAAGAGCTCATTTTACATAGATTACATTTGCAACTACACAGATAACTTGGGACTCTTACGTTACAAATAAAAAATCCAAATCGGTTTGGCTTACACCTAAAAGAGGATCCATCAACTCACATAACTGACTATGGAGATTGTAGTTCCATTTACTTTAGTAGATCTTTAACCTTCTTTGAGTTATTTGCCTATTTTTCTTTCGTAAAGCTTAGAAATCACGGAAAAGTTCAGCCTGCTTTGTGTACAAAACAAAAATTATTTCACAGTTCTGTAGACCGTGCTATTTTGTATGCCTTTATTCACCCAACAAGTACTCAGTTAAATTCTTATGATGCATACATTTACTATAAATTAAATATTTGGGAGAAGTAGTAGAAAAAAGCCAACAATATAGTTAGAAAGACAATCCATAACCCAGAAAGTAGTTAAGTAACAAACAATGTGGTTAACCACAGAAATGGGTGCAATAGCTCATAAGCACAACAGAAATGGAAAATGTAAGGAAGCCGGAGCAGTCAAAACATATTTAATTCAACAGGCAAAACATGAATTTTCCCCTAATGAGAGATAGTTGGATAGAGTAATGTGGTAGATATAGTGGCACATGTCCAGATCCTTCCTTCAGAGCTCATTGTGCCAGCTGCCAGGAATACTGGCTGTTGAAGACTCTCAGAGGCCTCCTCTAGAATCCTCCTTCCACAAAAGCTGCCTCCTCCGAGGTTACAGTCTCTCTCTGGAGGAAGCCTGCTTCTAAAGACTGGTCCGTGCAGCGTACAAAGGCCTTACTCCATCTTCTGTTGGAGCGACCCTTCAGTGCTTTCCAATTGCAGGGGCTCCCTAGGTGAGCCTCTCTATGTAATTGGCTGTGGACACAACTGCAACTGCCTCATAGTTCAACATCTTCTACCGAAACCTGCTTCCCTCACTCCTTTCAAGGTGCTGTTCTCATGGGCACTCCACAATTAACCCTCTGCCTGCAAATCTCCATCTCAAAGTCTGTATCCCAAGAAACTTGTTCTAGGACCTTATAGAAAAAAGGGGAGGCTGGATGCGGTGGCTCACGCCTGTAATCCCAGCACCTTCAGAGGCCAAGGTGGGTGGGTGACCTGAGGTCAGGAGTTTGAGACCAGCCTGGCCAACATGGTGAAACCCTGTCTCTACTAAAAATACAAAAATTCGCCAGGGGTGGGGATGGGGTGGGGGATGGGGTGGTGCACACCTGTAATGCCAGCTACTCGGGAGGCTAAGGCATGAGAATCACTCGAATCTGGGAGATGGAGTTTACAGTGAGCCAGGATCACGCCACTGCTCTCCAGACTGGGTGACAGAGCAAGGCTCAAGACAAAAAAAAAAAAAAAAAAAAAAGGACAGAAAAGGAAAAGGGAAATATTCCATGTAGAGACATTACCAAGCAAAAAGGTGACATTATATGTATTGGGAAGAACTGGACAAGCTGGTCTGGCTGACACTAAAGGCAGTGTGTGAGGACAATGTATAGTTAAGTAGATTTTGAAGGTCCTTGAATGCTGCCCTAGTTTGGAATTAATCCCATAATTCAGTGCATTCTCAGTGGCCCAAGGCTGTGAATTCCAGATGTCTGGAGGCAGGACTAAAAGTGATAAAATGCAAGCATGAAAATTCTCTAAAGTTTGATTATCTTTGAAATTTACATGAACTCTGCATTTTGTCTACAAGTATCGGCATGTGTCAAATAACGTATGCATACTCCTGTTTAAAAAGTATAGCCACAGGAAGTGGCCAAACAGTGTATGATTTTTTTTTAGTAGAGACATGACATGATAAATATCACTGTTTGGAATGGTCAATGTATCAGCCACACATAAAATGAATGGGGTTGGGACCATTTCATGGGGTTGGTTGAATGTCAGGACTAATTTGGCAAAGACGAGAAAAGCAAGGGAAGGACACAAAAGACATTTCACAGAACTCATTAGAAGGATCTGATAATTTACCAGACAGAATTTTTGTTTAAGGAGAGAAAAGAAAGAACGGTAACTGGGCCCTGAGAAGAATTAAGCCACAGCTGAAACAAAGAGGTAAGGGAAGTGGAACATCTTGTGTTATTTTGGTTCCTTTTTGTCATTTTGAGTTTTGGGTACCTATAAGATCACCTCCATGAAATGTCCTTTAAATACTATTCACTCAAAAATATTTGTGAAATAGGCATGCTGTGAAGGCAGCTGCTGATACAATGATATTAGAGTAGATTCCAGCTTGGCTTTAGACATGTATGAATGAGACTCAACATAGTTCCTTTACAATTCTTTCAGTCACCTTCTTGAGATCACCTCAATTTTCATGTCCCTTAGTGCTTATGGTATTTCATTCCTTTACATTCCTACAAAGACTGAGGGTGCAGGATGAAATAATGCAAAACTTTGTGATCCAGGTAGCATGCACTATCCACAATTCTCAACGTTTTTTCAGCTCTTTAAAAGAGAGCCTTAAAAAGAGAGAGAGGTGTGTATAGAGTGATAGGAGAACTGTATCTGTAAATGTTGGCTTATTCGTTCCACCTCCCCACCTGGCACTGTCTCAACTCACCTGATGCTCATTTCTATTCTACGTACTCCTGCCCTCTTATCACCAGCACTTCTGGGTTGGTCTCTTCAATTAGGGTTCTTCTCTCACCCTCTGCCAGAAATCCCCATTAAGGTTTTAATTGACAAGAGATTCAGTATTAGTATGCAAATACAGTACCCACGTAGGAGTCAGTAGGGGCCTCTCAAAGACTAAATCATCTAAAACAATGACTTAACAATACTAAAAGCAATAGTGCAGCAATACAGGCAGCTTGGAAAATTGAATGGGTTGCTCAGGAGCAAGAATAGCTCATTATACAGCACATTATATAAAAAATAGCTTGTTAACGTAGTATATCACATAAAAGCTATAAATCATTCTTGTTTTCTGTTCTTTTTGCATACTTTACACAGCAATAATAATATTGTGCATATAATTTTGCACTCTCTCTTTCCACATTTTTAATGACTTCATTATCTCTCATCTGGGGAAAAGTTTACTCCTTTTTAATGTTTGGTAAGAGAAACAAGAATGAATAGCAATATAATTTTTACTTGTCAATTTTTTAAAAAAATAAATAAATAGGCCAGTTGTGGGAGTGCACGCCTATAATCCCAGCACTTTGGGAGGCCGAAGTGGGTGGATCACTTGAGGCCAGGAGTTTGATACCAGAGTGACCAACACGGTGAAACCCTGCCTCTCCTAAAAATACAAAAATTAGCCAGGTGTGGTGGCGCACACCTGTACACTCAAGAGGCTGAGGCACAAGAATCACTTGAACCCGAGAGGCAGAGGCTGCAGTGAGCTAAGATCATGCCACTGCACTCCAGCCCGGGTGACAGAGCGAGACTGTCTCAAAAAAAAAATACATATATAAATCAATCCATTAATAAACATCCCCCCTCCAAAAAAAAAGAATAAATTGCCAGTTGCAGAAATTGGCCTATGGTCCATGATGAAGATGTGTCAGAGACAAAGCTGGCAAAGTCCTGTTCTTAGTGAAGGCTCTATTTAAGGAGGCAGAGCCAGACACTGAACAAATAAACACGGAAATGTCAGTGACTGATGAGTGATGTGGTGAAAATAAACTAGTGTGGCATGAAGGAGGCTATTGGGATTGAGTCATCTGTGCGGGTCTATCTAGTATATATTTAACCTGAGATCCAAATGGCAAGCTGGAGCTGGCCACACAATGGGGAAAACTTTCAAGACAAGAAAACAGACTGTGCAAAGCCTCTAAGGCTCAAATCTTGCCTTTTTTGGTGCTTCATCTTTGCTGTTCATAAGACTAATCCAGGGAGACATCATGTACAAATAAATTCTCACTAAGCAATCCAGAATGAGCCAAACAAATCTTTTTAGTAAGAAAGCCAGTTATAGCATGGATCAACAGGAAACAGATTATAGCTCATAATGTACCAAAATGATGTGGGCCAAAAGTGTGTTGCTTTATGATTTATTTAAAATATTTATATTTGTCCTTATTTCAGAAAGAATTTAAGGCATTTTCCAAGGAAGCATAAATTATGTTCAAATAGCATAAATAAACAAAGGAGTGAAAAAGATAAAGTAAAACAATGTGAAGACAATGTGGGAAAAAGAATGGGGGTACAAATGCCCATGATAATGGGCTAGAGTCTGGCTATGTCAGGGCCATGAGTTTTCCAGAAGCCCATGCAAAAAAGTGGGGAGGAGGCTATTAGTTGCACAATTCAAAATATCTATGTAAATATTTTTGACAGTATCAAATTATGCAGTAGTTCTCATAAGTGTTTGCTACCAAATGTAATAAACACGTCCCTCAACATTCTTCCTTAGACAAAACTGCCATTTTAATCAGTGTGGTTCTTGTAATAAAGAATCATTCAAGAGGCTTCTTCAATCACTCCACTGTACAACTCAGTGAAAGTAATTCCTCAACAGGCCAGCCTTCTGCAGAATAGATATCCAACTTATTGTTTAACAAACTTTATCCAAAAATATACTTTTTAATAACTTAGAAGTTGATGTAAATGAACCTCATAAATTCTTCCCTGAATATTATTTTTTAAAACTGAAATACTGATGAACCTAGTAACGCTGATCTCTGTGTTCCCTACTAATCTGAAGATTATAGGAGTGGAATGTTGCAGTTGCACACAAACTTCAATGTCTTAGCCAAACATTTCATAAACGTTATAATTAAAATCGAAAGCTGAAACTTTTTGTGAAGCTATGGAAAGTCCGAGAGCTTCCTCAGAGTAAAGTATTTATCATCCACTTAACATTGTCACCTACTTAACATTATTGCATATTATGTCATTACTATACAACTAAGAGGAAAGATACTAGAGAATGTCTCAATAAATATTTTCAGCAGAATAGAATATTATATACCTAATAAGCTGTAGCTGATTTTAATTACCATTTTATATAATACTAAGATGATTATATTTTTTAAACAAAACATATAACAGGAAAAAAATAAAATGACCAAAACAATTCCAACTTTTCTAGGGAGAATTCTTAGAAATAAAAGAAAATTAAATATCTCAAAAACATACAATTATGATAAATCTTATGAAATTCACTTCATACAAATAGATATATTGTTTCAATTACAGACAATTAAAATGTCTTCTCACTGCAATCTAGCTTGTCACTATGAATTTAGATCAATATCTCCAAACAGTGAAGGAAGAGCAGGAGTTATATGCTCCTATATTCGCTGGGCTATACCTCAAAAGGAATCTTTTCTTTTTTATATTAAAGGGAAAACTTTCAATCTAAAATAATCAGTATATTTCATGTAGAATACTACATATACCAATGAGATCATTTACATAATTTTAGTAATTTATCTTTAGATATTTTTATTGTTGCTAAGAACCTCCAGGAACAAAACAACAGAAACTGGTTTATTTAATAAATCTTTTACCTTATCCAGTTTACATACTTAATTTCATGGCGAATTTCTTGAAAATTAATCTCTGAATCTCTGAAAACTAATCTCCAAATCTAAATCATAATTTAAATATGAATTTCTTGCTTCTAATATTATAGTGATGAAATGTATTGATGAGTATGAAAATTGAGCAGGCATATAAACAGAAAATCAAGGTAGACTGTTGTAAAATTGTCAGGATATAATAGTAGGGAATGTCCCAAATATACCAGTAGCTTCTACATACACATGAGTTTTTGCGTTTATTTTTCTCAGTAGATAATATAGTGCCCAATAAATATGTACCAATTGGTGTAAATGAAGTCTCCAATACCATGCACCAAAGAACTTAACAGCTATTGAAAAGATACCCAAGTCTGAATGAATTTTCCAGAAAATAAAGTCTCCCATAAACTGCTAAGAATATTGTCAGACTTGTAGTGACAAATGATATTCACACATAAACCATACATTTCAGATTTGATAGGCTTGTCCTGATTTTTTTCATTCATAAATGCATTTGACAACTCTTTAGAAGAACATCTACTGTGTAGCAGACATTTTCTGGTCATGAAGATACAAGCGATTTAAAAGACTGGCAAAATATCCACCTTGAAGGAGTTTATATTCAAGCAGGAATAAACAGAATATAAACTGTAATTGAAGGAATACATCCAACAAGATGATTTTAGATGATGATGTGAAGAAAAACAAGGACAATTATACCACAGAGCAACAGGGGAGTTGGAGTTGTGTGTGCTATTTAAGGGTGATCCAAGTTGCCTCTCTGAGATGATAGGACATATTCTGGATTGTTTTCTAATTATATGATATGTTTCCAAAGTTTCCCAAAGCATATTGTCACTGTGGAGATGCAGGAGCAAGCTAGGCTTCCTCTGCTCCCACTGACGAACACAGACACATACACTTCGCCCTGCCGAGCGCTGCTCTCTTTTACACCGTCACCAAGGTCTTTTCTATAGATAACAGAGCTACAACCTAAAAGAACAGATGCACACTCTGAGTTCTAATCTCAGGATACCAAAAGGCAGCCTTCAAAAGATCTCTCCACCTGGTCTGTCACTGGGCCATTAATATTAATAGAAAAGAGAAGCAACAGCATCTACTGTGTTGCTAGCCAAAATGTATTGGGTGTCCACCAAATGCCAGTCACAGAACTAGGCTCTTCAAACTGTTTTCACCTCATAAATTCCTCACAGTGTCCCCGTTAGGTATTATTTTGCAGATGAAGACTCCAGTGTTAACAGAGATTAAATCACTTGCTCAGGGTCAAGCAGACAGATTGCCGAACCTGAGTTATTCCCAAAGATTATCTCCCAGATACAGCTGTGTCATGCAACTTCCTCCCCATTAAAGGCAAATGCACTTGTTGTGTGTGTGTTTGGTGGTGGGGCAGGGGGGTTATACATTACACTTTGAGCTTCAGTTGAGTGTGAATTTATTTCTCAGCCCCTCTCTTGAAAGCAAATATTAAAAGAGAAAAAGATGGCTGAAAGCTAATTGTGTATTTAAGTATATAATTAAAACATATCCACTGTACATAAAGGTAACTTAATGGGATGGGGGTTATTTTTCTCTAGATCTTAAAAGAATAAATATTAAGATGCTATTTGCTAACTGGTTCTATTTTCAATTTTTTTTTCCAAATAGGATGAAAGCATACACAAGTCAATGCTTGGTTTACTTCAACAGATATTTGCTGAGCTCCTGCTTTATGGCCCATGCTCCCCTAGACGCTATAGTATCTGTACACTGTGCATCTGTACAGGGCTATTGCACAGATGCACAATGAAGCACGAAGCAAAGCACCTGTTTTCCACCCTCAAGACTTTATGATCTACTTTGAGATACAGGGCATGATATAATGCATGAACAAATATCTTTTGTCTGCAGATACCTGGTAATCACACACCCTTGATGGTAGGTAAGCCCTCTCTATCTCAATAGACTGTGACCTCTGGGAGACACAGAATGGCATAGAAAGAGAAGCCCTACTTAGACCAGTCATATCCATCCACTAAACTCTGGCAGTCAATCAGGGAAGGATGATGCAGCCCCATCACTCTCAAGCCCAAGTGCCTTTAGCATTATTTTATTTCAAAATAAAAATATTCTCAGCTGGGTGCTGTGGGTCACACCTGCAATCCCAGTGCTTTGAGAGGCTGAGGCAAGAGAATTGCCTGAGCACAGGAATTCTAGTCTGTGGTAAGCTATTATCACACCACTGCACTCCGGTCTGGGCAACAGAATGAGATCCTGTCTCTAAAAACAAAAAAAAATCTGTAAGAATAAATTGCCTAGAATAGTATTATGATTATTGGGTCTGTTATCTTTCAGATAAAATTGGGTATAAGTTTTCTATAACAGTGATTCTACAGAATTGAACTATACAATATTATGAATAAAATATCTGCAATTCTAACTAATCTCATACTTTTGTTTTTATTGAAAAATATACATGTAATAAATATTTTAAAACATTGAAATAATTTAGGGCACAAATTAAAAGTCACCCTCTGACTACTCTCTCTCCTTATGTATGAGTAAACACTGTAAACAACTTGATGTTAATTCCCCAAACAACAAACACATACACAAATACAAGCACATATAGACATCTTGTTTTGATATATACAGTTGTCCCTCAGATGCAGAAGGGGATTGGTTCCAGGACCTCCCTTGAATACCAAAACCCACAGATCTCAAGTTCCTTATATAAAATGGCATAGTATTTGCATATAAACTATGCACATCCTCCTGTATGCTTTTAATCACCATTAGATTACTTATAATATCTAATAGAATGTAAATGCTCTGTAAATAGATATTATATTATATTGTTTAGAGAATAATGACAGAGAAAAAAGTCTGTACATGTTCATTAGAGATGCAATTATTTCCAAATATTTTCATTCCACAGTTGGTTGAATCCACAGATGCAGAACCCAAGAATATGGATCAACTGTATATATATGTATATATATATATATACATATATATACACACACATACTTATATGCATATAATACACATATATATATACACACAATACATACATCCACACATCCATAACTTTTTATTATAGTTGAGACATAAAAATATATAAATAATAATGTAACAATCATCTATGCATCACTCATAAAACTACTGGAAAATATTACCAAAATAGTTAAACTTCCCCCATCCCTCCAAAACATTATCACTTTCTTTAGCTGTATTATAGTCCTCATCCATTTATTTAGACTTTTATTATATATGTGGGTGTCCCTTGTGGGGGAGTGCAGTTCTAATACTTCATTGTTTAGGTCCAAGGCCACATTTTCTGTCCCTTACATAGCCATTAAGACCCTATGCTCAAAATTCAAGAGATGAAGCATACATGCTCAGCAGGTGTGGATTCAGTGTCAAACTCCCAGTCTCATGACCCATTTCCTACTTATGTCTAGCCCATGGATTTCCCTGCTGTATTTTAAACTTCTGTACATTTAAAAGGAGGTAATTTCTAAGTGATTTAATGCGGAATCATTGTCAGTTATCTACTTCATTATGTTGCAAGAGATGTAAGCATTCCAAGATTCAGTCCCTTAAAAATGTAGACACCATTCCATGTCAGTATAGGCATTGAGCATATGGATATTTATTTGATTCTTTTTAACAGCTATTTGTGTTCAAAAAGATGCTATTTTACTATCTGTAGATATTTATTGTTCACAACTTCTGACCATCTTGTATAATTTGCAGTTAATGTCCTTGTAAGTGTTTTGCATGTGTGCAAATATTTCTCTAAAATACATTCCTACAATGAAATTGCTGGTTTAAAGAGTTCTTTTTCACTTTGATATATTTTAACACATTTCAAACCCAAAAGGCTCTTTCAGTTTGCAATATTACCAAATTTGAATGAAAGTCCAGAATAAAAAAGTGTAGGAAGGGTCCCTGAGACAATCATGTGAGTAATTAAAGGAGTGCATTCATGAAAGCTAGATCACTTCTCCCCAGCAACTTGACAGCCAGGAGTGGAGGCTGCCTAACACAGCAAGTAAATGGAGCAGTTTCTGACTGAAATTTGAAGATAACTTTGCATAATGTCTATAAAAATCATTGTTTAGAAAATGTCTACAAAGAAAAAGAAAAGCGACCAAAACAACATCTTTGCCTTAGCGAGAGTGCATGTTTCCAGTTTCTGTGATTTGCTTTCAAAATGACATATCAGACATAGTTTTCATGTCTCTGAACTCTCAGTAGGCCCACATTTTAATATGATAACGTAACTTTTTTCAGTGAATTGAATAAAGAGTTACATATATGCTTCCTCTTCAAGCTCTGTTAATTCAGATTTCCTAATATTTTGAATACCAAAAATTATCCTTAAATGTTTGGTAGAATATTCAAGAGAATGAGTAGACAAGCCACAAAGTAGGAGAAAATATTTGCAAAAAATGTATCTGATAAAGGAATGTTATTCAAAACATACAAAGAACTCTTAAAACTCAACAATAAAAAAAAATCTGATTCAAAAATGATCCAAAGACCTTAACAAACAGCTCACCAAAGAAGATATACAGATGGCAAATAAGCAGATGAAAAGATGTTCAACATCATATGCCATTAGGGAATTATAAATTAAAACAATGAGATTCCACTACACACCTATCAGAATGGTCAAAATACAGAACACTGACAACACCAAATGTTGGCAAGGATGTGAAGCAACAGAACTCATTCTTTGCTGGTGGAAATTCAAAATGGCACAGTTACTTTGGAAGACAATTTGGCAGTTTCTTACAAAATTGAACCTATTCTTACCATATAGTCCAGCAGTCATGCTACCTGGTATTTACCCAAAGGAATTGAAAACTTATGTCCACAAAAATAAAGAAAAAAGAATAAGAGGAGTGAACAAAATCTTTGAGAAGTATGGGATTATTTAAAGAGGCCAAATCTATGAATCACTGGCAATGCTGAAAGGGAGGGAGAGAAAAGAAGCAATTTTGAAAACATATTTCAGGATATTGTTCATGAAAATTTCCCCAACTTTGCTAGAGAGGTCAATAGTCAAATTCAGGAAATACAGAGAATTCTTGCAAGATTCTACACAAGAAGATCATCTCCAAGACGCATCATCATCAGATTTTCCAAGGTCAAAATGAAAGAAATAATGTTAAATGCAGCTAGAGAGAAAAGGCAGTTCACATACAAAGGGAATCTCATCAAGCTAACTGGATCTCTCAGCTGAAATCCTACAAGCCAGAATAAATTGGAGGCCAACATTCAACATTCTTAAAGAAAAAATTATTCAACCAAGAATTCTATATCCAGCCAAACTAGGGTTTTTAAGTGAAGGAAAAATAAGATTCTTTTCAGGTAAGCAAAAGTTGTGGTAATTCATGCCCACCAGACCTGCCTTACAAGAGACTTATCAGCTTAAGGAGATTTTGGGCTGAGACAATGGGGTTTTCTAGATATACGGTCATGTCATCTGCAAACAGGGACAATTTGACTTCCTCTTTTCCTAGTTGAATACCCTTTATTTCCTTCTCCTGCCTGATTGCCCTGGCCAGAACTTCCAGCACTATGTTGAATAGGAGTGGTGAGAGAGGACATCCCTGTCTTGTGCCA
Source organism: Nomascus leucogenys (assembly GCF_006542625.1). Taxonomy (NCBI): domain Eukaryota; kingdom Metazoa; phylum Chordata; class Mammalia; order Primates; family Hylobatidae; genus Nomascus; species Nomascus leucogenys. Next base: position 3,633,176 of record NC_044396.1, read on the forward strand.
GTTTTCAAAGGGAATGCTTCCAGTTTTTGCCCATTCAGTATGATACTGGCTGTGGGTTTGTCGTAGATAGCTCTTATTATTTTGAGATACGTCCCATCAATACCTAATTTATTGAGAGTTTTTAGCATGAAGGTTGTTGAATTTTGTCAAAGGCCTTTTCTGCATCTATTGAGACAATCATGTGGTTTTTGTCTTTAGTTCTGTTCATATGCTGGATTACATTTATTGATTTGCATATCTTGAACCAGCCTTGCATCCCAGGGATGAAGCCCACTTGATCATGGTGGATAAGCTTTTTGATGTGCTGCTGGATTCAGTTTGCCAGTATTTTATTGAGGATTTTTGCATCAATGTTCATCAAGGATATTGGTCTGAAATTCTCTTTTTTGGTTATGTCTCTGCCAGGCTTTGGTATCAGGACGATGCTGGCCTCATAAAATGTGTTAGGGAGGATTCCCTCTTTTTCTATCGATTGGAATAGTTTCAGAAGGAATGCTACCAGTTCCTCCTTGTACCTCTGGTAGAATTCGGCTGTGAATCCATCAGGTCCTGGACTCTTTTTGGTTGGTAAGGTATTGATTATTGCCACAATTTCAGAGCCTGTTATTGGTCTATTCAGAGATTCAACTTCTTCCTGGTTTAGTCTTGGGAGGGTGTATTTGTCGAGGAATTTATCCATTTCTTCTAGATTTTCTAGTTTATTTGCATAGAGGTGTTTGTAGTATTCTCTGATGGTAGATTGTATTTCTGTGGGATCGGTGGTGATAACCCCTTTTTCATTTTTTATTGCATCTATTTGATTCTTCTCTCTTTTCTTCTTTATTAGTCTTGCTAGCGGTCCATCAATTTTGTTGATCTTTTAAAAAAAAACCAGCTCCTGGATTCATTAATTTTTTTGAAGGGTTTTTTGCGTCTCGATTTCCTTCAGTTCTGCTCTGATTTTAGTTATTTCTAGCCTTCTGCTAGCTTTTGAATGTGTTTGCTCTTGCTTTTCTAGTTCTTTTAATTGTGATGTTAGGGTGTCAATTTTGGATCTTTCCTGCTTTCTCTTGTGGGCATTTAGTGCTATAAATTTCCCTCTACACACTGCTTTGAATGTGTCCCAGAGATCCTGGTATGTTGTGTCTTTGTTCTCGTTGGTTTCAAAGAACATCTTTATTTCTGCCTTCATTTCATTATGTACCCAGTAGTCGTTTGGGAGCAGGTTGTTCAGTTTCCATGTAGTTGAGCGGTTTTGAGTGAGTTTCTTAATCCTGAATTCTAGTTTGATTGCACTGTGGTCTGAGAGACAGTTTGTTATAATTTCTGTTCTTTTACGTTTGCTGAGGAGAGCTTTACTTCCAACTATGTGGTCAACTTTGGAATACGTGTGATGTGGTGCTGAAAAAAATGTATATTCTGTTGATTTGGGGTGGAGAGTTCTGTAGATGTCTATTAGGTTCATTTTGTGCAGAGCTGAGTTCAATTCCTGGATATCTTTGTTAGCTTTCTGTCTCATTGATCTGTCTAATATTGACAGTGGGGTGTTAAAATCTCCCATTATTATTGTGTGGGAGTTTAAGTCCCTTTGTAGGTCACTCAGGATACAAAGTCAATGTACAAAAATCACGAGCATTCTTGTACACCAATTACAGACAAACAGAGAGCCAAATCATGAGTGAACTCCCATTCACAATTGCTTCAAAGAGAATAAAATACCTAGGAATCCAACTTACAAGGGATGTGAAGGACCTCTTCAAGGAGAACTACAAACCACTGCTCAATGAAATAAAAGAGGATACAAACAAATGGAAGAACATTCCATGCTCATGGGTTGGAAGAATCAATATCGTGAAAATGGCCATACTGCCCAAGGTAATTTATAGATTCAATGCCATCCCCATCAAGCTACCAATGACTTTCTTCACAGAATTGGAAAAAACTCCTTTTAAGTTCATATGGAACCAAAAAAGAGCCCACATCGCCAAGTCAATCCTAAGCCAAAAGAACAAAGCTGGAGGCATCACGCTACCTGACTTCAAACTATATACTACAAGGCTACAGTAACCAAAACAGCATGGTATTGGTACCACAACAGAGACATAGATCAATGGAACAGAACAGAGCCCTCAGAAATAATGCCCCATATCTACAACTATCTGATCTTTGACAAACCTGACAAAAACAAGAAATGGGGAAAGGATTCCCTATTTAATAAATGGTGCTGGGAAAACTGGCTAGCCATATGTAGAAAGCTGAAACTGGATCCCTTCCTTACACCTTATACAAAAATTAATTCAAGATGGATTAAAGACTTACATGTTAGACCTAAAACCATAAAAACCCTAGAAGAAAGCCTAGGCGATACCATTCAGGACATAGGCGTGGGCAAGGACTTCATGTCTAAAACACCAAAAGCAATGGCAACGAAAGCCAAAATTGACAAATGGGATCTAATTAAACTAAAGAGCTTCTGCACAGCAAAAGAAACTACCATCAGAGTGAACAGGCAACCTACAAAATGGGAGAAAATTTTTGCAACCTACTCATCTGACAAAGGGCTAATATCCAGAATCTACAATGAACTCAAACAAATTTACAAGAAAAAAACAACCCCATCAAAAAGTGGGCGAAGGACATGAACAGACACTTCTCAAAAGAAGACATTTATGCAGCCAAAAAACACATGAAAAAATGCTCATCATCACTGGCCATCAGAGAAATGCAAATCAAAACCACAATGAGATACCATCTCACACCAGTTAGAATGGTGATCATTAAAAAGTCAGGAAACAACAGGTGCTGGAGAGGATATGGAGAAATAGGAACACTTTTACACTGTTGGTGGGACTGTAAACTAGTTCAACCATTGTGGAAGTCAGTGTGGCGATTCCTCAGGGATCTAGAACTAGAAATACCATTTGACCCAGCCATCCCATTACTGGGTATATACCCAAAGGACTATAAATCATGCTGTTATAAAGACACATGCACATGTATGTTTGTTGCAGCACTATTCACAATAGCAAAGACTTGGAACCAACCCAAATGTCCAACAACGATAGAATGGATTAAGAAAATGTGGCACATATACACCATGGAATACTATGCAGCCATAAAAAATGATGAGTTCATGTCCTTTGTAGGAATATGGATGAAACTGGAAAACATCATTCTCAGTAAACTATCGCAAGGACAAAATACCAAAC